>NW_026782100.1:0-240000 GCF_031769215.1 Ylistrum balloti | reverse complement strand
TAATAACAGAAGAACACGAAAGGGAGGTAATAACAGAAGAACACGAATGTGAGGTAATAACAGAAGAAATGTGAGGTAATAACAGAAGAACACGAAAGGGAGGTAATAACAGAAGAACACGAAAGGGAGGTAATAACAGAAGAACACGAATGTGAGGTAATAACAGAACACGAAAGGGAGGTATTAACAGAAGAACACGAAAGGGAGGTAATAACAGAAGAACACGAAAGGGAGGTAATAACAGAAGAACACGAAAGGGAGGTAATAACAGAAGAACACGAATGTGAGGTAATAACAGAAGAACACGAATGTGAGGTAATAACAGAAGAACACGAAAGGGAGGTAATAACAGAAGAACACGAAAGGGAGGTAATAACAGAAGAACACGAATGTGAGGTAATAACAGAAGAACACGAAAGGGAGGTAATAACAGAAGAACACGAAAGGGAGGTAATAACAGAAGAACACGAAAGGGAGATAATAACAGAAGAACACGAGAGGGAGGTATTAACTGAAGAACACAAAAGGGAGATAATAACAGAAGAACACAAAAGGGAGATAATAACAGAAGAACACAAAAGGGAGGTAATAACAGAACACGAAAGCGAGGTAATTACAGAAGACCACGAAAGATGGACACCATTATAAAGCTAATCAACACACAATCTGAAGACGCCCATAATCAACTTTGCAGTACTGAACTAAACTTTATTATTTATTGAAACGGATGTGTGATGAAATTTGACGTTAATAAGAAATGATGAAATTCCATGCGGTAACTTACGTGTCAGAGAAATCATACATGAATACATTTCAGAATGCAGTGTCGAATATATGTCATGACTATTAACTAAATCACCGATGTCTTGCTGTCCCAGACCATGATACAGCGGGACTTTAATAGCAATGTGACAATGTTAAATGGACGGAAATATTACCATCAACGGTTCCAAACAGGAAAAGAATAACCACAACACTTAAAATGTTTAACATCAATCTATCGGTTTTATAACACATTTATGTTATATACATCTTTAGATGTGACATATCTTCTCCTCGTAGATAAAACATTATATATAATTTTATTGCCAAAGTAGGTGGTCACCAAACATCACAAAATAATGTACCGATTTTTTTTTTCAAATTATATTCCAACATAAAATGTTTTAGACGAATTTCTTGTTTTTTTTTTTTGCTGAGAGTGGAAATTCCAAATTATCAAAGCAACAATTGATATATATATTATATTTGTATACCGCCATCTGCTCCTTGACTTACTGCAGCTATAACGCTCCTTGTTCATGTTTTTTCATCGGTAATAAAAGAAACATTTCTTTTCCCCAAATACAACTGGCACGTACAGGCGCTATCAATACCGTTGTATTTATCACGCCGAATGGAATTACATGGTAAGTAAATAGACCTAAAGTCTACCTCGAATAAAAACAATGGACCACGTTATCACTTGATGTTTTTTCTGACCTTGCTTTTTTTCTGTCTTAGAGGAGGTTTCGCAACGTTATAATACCTGGGGTCATATTAAAATTTGGCCAATATTTGATACGATCTCTCCAGAGACTTTTTATTGTCAACTAAACTACTGGACACCATGGTGTAGCAGCACTGTCTTATGTCGTCATGTTTCTGGAGAACTTTAACAAGAATGTGCATGTAGAAGAAGGACGGTCCACCGTCGTTTGTTTCCATTTGGCCTTAGAGTCAAACTCAGAAGAGTTCGATGGGTTTAAAAACATTAAATTTATACAGTTCATTGTCGAAGGTCAACTTACCATTGATAATAGAAAATTGAAAAAAAAACAAGAAAAAAAATAAAAAAAAAAAAAAACAAAAACAAAAACAAAACAAAAAATAGAATACCGTGTATCCTAAAAAACTAAATAAAAAGCAGCTCAAATAAACCCAACTTTGATAACCTGTTCTTGAAATATTTTGGTATTCTGTCGATTCCTCCAACAGGTCCTTAATTATCTTGTGTTTTGTGTGACATTATCCGTGTTTTGTGTGACATTATCCGTGTTTTGTGTGACATTATCCGTGTTTGTGTTCAGCAATTGCTGTCATTATTAGATTACATAAATCAGTCTGTATGCCAAATATTTGATATCGTTGACATGACAACCTCGATTTTTCTCTGGTGAAAAGTAAAACGAACCATGTAAAAAGCCTCATACGGTCTGACCATCATTTGATACCCACCTGTAGGACTCTAGGAACTCATGACAAAGAAGGCCTTCTTGATCAGGGTATGTGTACTGTTGACTAGTCAAATCATTTACCATACTTCTGGTAAGCCTCGTTTTGAAATAACAAAACAACATCACAGACTTTTACCATTCTGTCGGTTTGATGTGTGCGGACTTCAAGAGCTTGGCCAAGCGAATACTTTGCCATCAAATTAACGTTCACCCGATGAACGTTTTGTATCGTTTGACAACGTATAAAGCATATTTCCTGTTTAAGGGTGCACTCCTCTCAGATGTAAAGAAAATCACGTTTTTGAAAGGCTTGATTTTAGAAAGTTGATTAAAAGCAAAAAATCAATATATTGCTGCACTTCCTTTTCCGGTACAGGTGTCAGAATATGTGTGATAAGAAATAATTATTACTTTCATTTCTTATTTTTTTTCCTGAACAACATTCTCTGTTGTTTCCGCGGTAACTTTTTTTTCACTTTTGCCTTTCATTTCAAAGTATGGGAATGGTACATACGCAGTGATAAAAAAACCATGTGACAATGCTAAGTTTTCATTTGATTAAACGAGCTTTAAACCAAAAAATAAGATGTTTCAAAATGACATACATGTTCATGTAAATACATTATTTGACCATCTTCTATAACTAAACTTTTTTTAAGACTGAAAGTTTAAATAGAGAAATTTACGAGGATTCTTTTCATTATTAAAAAAGAGAGTGTATCTGAGTTCTGCGATGCTCATCCAGAGACCATCAGGAGACCATCTCTTAAAAATCCGGGAAAGTGGTCAACAAATCGGAATTCACGAATTTGAAATCAAGAGAAATATCTTAAGTTGGCAACAAGCAGGAATGTTGAATTGTTGACGCTATTAACCGAATTACGCCGTCACAAAATATAGTCCATGAGCGAAATGTCTTCAAAAAGTCATATAAATCGCCAGTTTTCAACATACATGTACAAATATAGGTGACCAAGTATATAACAAAGACAAAAAGTCCAAGATAGCATGTTGGAATTCATTTTATACTGAACTAGGTCTCACTTCCGGCCAGACATCAGAGGAGTACATCCTGAAAGGTACTAGAGTTGGTCACATTATGAAAGCAATCGATGCGCTCGACACGACTGGACAATCCTGTAAAGACACGTCATGCTCATGCTTCACCAACCCTCACACAAGTCGTGAAATCGTGCAACAGTGCAATTAGCATGTCTCTGTAGCCCACCACTAATAGACCCAGCGTGTAATGAGTGTCCGTCATTTCTTAGATGTTGTGTACGGGATTGACAGCAGTTATTCTTTGTTAACGCCATGTGGATGGTATTCCTCATGGGATTGGTGTTTTGTGTCTTGTCAGGCCGTCCTGAAATAACTAAAAAAAACAGTCAACGGAAATATTAATAAATTACTCAGTTGAAGTTTTGTTTCTTCTCTGTAAAGTCTTTTTATCAGCTTCATGTACAGAGCAAAAGAGATGTTGTTCTTCAGCTCATTGTACTCAGACAAAATCGCTGCATACGATTAAACGATACAAGAAATATGTACAGTACAAGAACCATCAAAGTTTAAAGCTAAAAGAGTTCTACTGAGGATATTGTCAGAAGTTCAGGTTGACAATATCTTGGTGGAGCTTGATTGTTGGAATAACTTGCTATTTTTGTGCTGAAACAAGGCTGTATTTATAGAAAATCACATCAGTTGCTTGTCTATATCTGTATCAACTTACTTGCTTAATCATAACTTGATTTCGATCCTGGTTTAGGCAATAACCGAGAAGTCGTTTACATTGCAGAAACATGTTTTTATTTCGTTTTTTTTCCCTTTTTAACAATGATCTCCATGTAAAAGATTTCTTCTTTTCACGTTTGTCCTCGTTTAATAGATTTTAAATTTGAGTAATATTTTTCTGTGTTTTTTTTTTGTTTTTTGTTTTTGTTTTTTTTCCAACAGATATCATTGAAGCGAGTTTAGTCTGGTTTAAACAAGCAGATCTATTAGAACACATATAAACGCTTGGTTGTTATCACATCGTTAAGTGTGATTAAACACTCCTACTCAATTCTGATGGACGTAGTGTTGGAGACAAATATCACGAACTCCTTGTAAAATCAAATCCATATGCAGACTTCGAAAATGACACTGTTACTTTATGAAGGTTACACTACGGTGATAGTTCAGCCTTTTTTCTGTCTAGAATTTTCCTGTTGTGTTTCATTTCAGCATATTCTCAGAAAAAACCTAATTGAGTACGTTCTTTATCCAAATAAGGGGATAGCTCTAAAACTTGGTTATTTTTGAAATCGATGAAAATTGGGGCTAGCATCCTCCTACAGACGCCACCTCTCCAACTCCCTCTGTAGACTGACATTTCTTTTAACCGATTTTACTTTTGATTCTATCGGATTCCTTAGATCACTGTTGAGAAATGGGAGGGTAAATCAACACGGGAAATTGTGACTGGATTGCTATAACTTGTTTATAAGATTGTAATGGATCACGTTTTCCTTTTGTTTTTAGTCTGGTTCTGACTGACAGTTTTGTCGTCCGACCTTTTACTAAATTCATCTAAAGTTGAAAGAGTGTTTAACAAAAAGCTAGAGGAAAATGAAAGATGTTTCGCTGTCAAATAGATTAAGTAAGGAAAAGATAGAGTAAAAAACTAGGAAAAAAACACTTAAGATAATACAAGTAACAACCATGTGACGGTTGGCTTGCGCACGTGCGGGTGCGTAATTATATCAACTACACGTAAATCATATGATAATTTATCTATATCAGTCTGAATAAGTGTGATAAAGGTGTAAATTGTCCTGAGGACCTGAAAGGGAATTTTGTTAATTGGGTTCAATTCCATAGTTGCCGTAAAATGTTTATTGTTTGTTTATTTACATTTGAATTTGAGGTTTGCCCATCACCTTCGGCTTCGTCGATTCCCGAGTCCACCCTTTTAGGTTCTCTGGTGGCCCCTCATGCATCCGGTCAGTCAGATCTGTCTCTGCCAGAAGGCACTATCGTGTCTTCAGCTCTGGCCACTGCCCGGGTTCTGGTTATGGAGAAGAATTCTTCCTCTACCCATGCTCCTGGGTTTGCTGGTTTGCAACTTGGCATTGGTGATCTGTCGGAGGCTTCTGCCTACGACTATGCCACACATGACGGGCAACTAGCCTCTCAACCAGCTAAGCTGGAATCGAGAGAGCTGGCGGCCTGGCCCGGCAAATCTGTGGACCAGTTGGTGTTCGGTGCTAAGGAACACCACAAGACGGAGGGAATGTTTAGTCTCTCCATCCAGATTCTATCGTATATAGACTACCTGACACTTTGTCTATATAGGGTGTCCGACTTACCTGAGGGTCGGTTATCCGAGGCAGAACAGGCCGACATACAGGACAGAATCACCTCTGCCCTGAACACGGGTTTGAGAGCATCGGCGGCCTTGCAGGTCTTCTTGCTGTCTAACGTCGTGTTGGCCAGGCGGTTTTCAGTACTGAAAAACCGCCCGGTTGAGGAACCCTTCCTCTCCCGGTTCTTAACTGCCCTCTTATCGGGCTCTACCCTGTTCGGGGGAACGCTTCCTTCTGTACAGTAGGATATGAAAGAGGACTCGGTCGCCTCAGCACTTCTTGTGAAGAGGTTCCAGACTGAGAAGGCCAGTGCCACGCAGAGGTCAGCGCCTCCAAAGAAGAAGGCGAAGTATTCAGCTGCTCAGTCTTCTATGCAGCCCAAGTTCAAGTCTCGCTTCAAGGGCAACAAGGGAAAGGATAGGATGGGTAAGAACCCTCCTCGGGGCAAGAAGACGGGTTCCTGACGCCTTCAACTTCTTGGCCGCGGCAGACGGCTGTCATCCCGTCTCAAGCTCTTGTCCCTGTCCCGCAGGATTATGCTCCGGGAGGGCAGACGATTCGTTGGTTTGGCAGGGTCTCGATCTGCCACATCCGGCACTTCCTGTGCGGGGCGTCTCTCCGCTTTTCTGGGGGATGCGGAAAAGGCTCGGGCGCTCCAGGAAGAAGTAGGGACCATGCTGGCCAAGGGCGCGGCAGTGGTGGTTCCTATGTCGGAATGCACTCCCGGCTTCTACTCCAGAATGTTTCTGGTTCGGAAGAAGTCCAGGGCGTTGAATCCGATCGTAGATCTCAGTGCCTTCAACACGCACGTAGATTCTCCTCACTTCAAGATGGAGACCCCACGGGACATTATGGCCTCTCTGAGGGACGGAATGTGGGCAACTTCAGTAGATCTGAAGGATGCCTACTTCGATATCCCCATCAAGAAGTCGGCACGAAAGTTCCTCCGTTTCACGTGCAAAGGCAGAGTCTTCCAATTCCGGGCCATGCCCTTCGGGCTCACGACAGCTCCTTTGGTGCTCACCTAGTTGCTGCAGGTGGTCGTGGGATTCCTTCACTTACGCAGAATAGACGTCCGATATTGGCCCCACAGTGGAATCTGGTCCTAGTGTTAGATTCCCTGACTAGGTCTCCTTATGAGCCTCTGGCGTCTGCCGCGTTAAAGTTTGTAACTTTCAAGGCAGTCGTCCTTTTGGCTTTGGCCTCTGGATGTGGGAGTGAAGTCCACGCCTTGTCGTCGCTCCCTTCTTTTCTACGTTGGTCCAGATGCCACGCTGCCGTAACTCCTAACTGATCCTTGTCGGGCAGGGGGGCTCTCGATCCCGTTTGTTTTTGCCCATCAAACAGGGACAACAAAATATCTCCTCCCAGTCGGTTTCCAGGTGGGTTTGCCAGGTGATTAAGTATGCTTACGAGCATTCTGATAATCAGGTTCGGGCGAGAGTGAAAGTGCGGGCTCATAAGGTCAGGGCCCTCGCTGCGTCCTGGGCCCTTCTCAATGCGTTCTCCTTTCAAGAGGTCATGTCTGCAGCATTCTGGCGGGGCAGGGATACCTTCACAGATTTTCATCTACGATCCCTAGATTCCCACTCAGAAAGCCTGTATTCGTTTGGGACTGTCAGTGACTGTGTCTCCTCGTTAGTCCCGGGGCATTTCTTTCCGTACGTGGGTACACCTGCTCTTACACGGGTAGGTCCCTTCCTACTCTGTTCTTCATCCCTACTACTATAGCTGTGCTGGATGGGCTGCCTGGAGTCTAGTCACCACTACGGTAAGACGAATTCGCATACTAAAGTTATGGTAATTATTATTGAAATGAAATTGAGGTTTTTTAATGTAAAACCAATTTTCATGAGGTCACAGTTGCCATAACTTTATAGAGTCCCACCCTATCCCCCCCTCTTCCTTATCTGTCTGGCTGCCCCTCTGTGGGGTGCTCCATAAAGGTTATAAGAGGAAGGGAGATCACTCTATATTCCTGCCGTGATGGCTCATGGATCGTAGGAAGGGCGGGAAGGTTGTCGAAAAATCATACTTACCTGTTTCGCACAATTAAATGTTGACGGACGACATATGTAGTACAATGTATAAGGAAAACAATGAATGCATACTGATTCAAACGTGATAGAGAATGTCTATATATATAAAAAAGCAAAGTATCCATAGCCAGAACGAAAACATTATATATAAGGTAATATGCCATTACCTACTGAAATACACATTTTTGAAAAAAAAAACACAAAAACACACACACACACACACACACACACACACACACACACACACACACACACACACACACACACACACACACACACACACACACACACACACACACACACACACACACACACACACACACACACACACACACACACACACACACACACACACACACACACACACACACACACACACACACACACACACACACACACACACACACACACACACACACACACACACACACACACACACACACACACACACACACACACACACACACACACACACACAAACACACACATACACACACACACACACACACACACACACACACACACACACACACAAACACACACACATATATATTGCAAAATTGATACACGAGCTTCATTCGAGTCAGGTTTGTCGACAAGGGAGGTAACACCTTGAATTCCGGTGTATATCTCTGGAATATGTATCGTTTACCTTCCACAACATCCGGTCTCCTTCGCATTGTTTTTTTTAAGGAGTCTCAGCGTAAATCTTTCTTTTAATCATATTCTGCTGTTTAGTGTCTAATGTTTTACAGTCAAATAATATCAAAATATCATTTTGACCAATCAGAAGCGAGGATTATCTTAAGATCATATTTTTTTCATACCACTCGGTCAACAGTAACAACTCATTTCAAGCTTCAACCCATGCTTATTGGAGCTTTCTTTTCTCATGGAAGGTCAGCAAGGCCAGCTGCATTGGCTGTGATACCCGTGGTAACACGACAAAATCGATATGTGGGTGTAAATATATACCCATGGTAACACGAGAAAAGCGACAAGTGGGTGTAAATATATACCCGTGGTAACGTGAAAAAAGCGGGTCATTATTCAAATCTATGTAGAATATTTTATATTCTTAGAATGTGCACATGTTTTGTTATGTTCAGTTATGTTATTAACGAAAACGTTTAGACAGAAACTTATTGAAATACAAGAACGAGGTTAATTTACAAATACGCAACTTTAAAATTGAAAGAAAGCACATCCTGCTTTGTTTGTTTTAATTTACATGATACTCCAACACGTTTGTACACTCCCTGTATTCGTTTATGCTAGATGACTTTCAAAGATTCCCGACAGTTTCGACCGGATGAGCGAAACCTTTCCCAGTTTTACAACATAATTCTTCAGTGTCAGTCTATTATCACTTGGTAGGCATTGACTGTGAATCAGCATTTGTAATAGTCCTGCTAAATTTGCCGCTCATTAACAGTGTCATACAGAGTTACATTTTATAGAGATGAAGCACAATCTCACATGTCTGCTGCGAGCATCTCGGACTACCATCCAATGTAGCTGTTTAGCTCTCGCCTGTTAGAGCAGTGATTTAAACCACACAATCTGCCTTCAGCTATCGAACACAGACAATCATATTTCCATACATGTAGATAAGAATTAACATCTAAATTAATGTTTTATCTTGATCGTGGGGATATTCTTTATAACCTATGTCATTTCCCCCTTTATATTACGAACATGTCCCACGCATGCGCAGAAAATTAACAATAATTGACAGAGCTGAGGATTGCTTCGAGCGCTAAGTGGTAATACAATTATTTATCTCTTGTAGAATGGTCCATACATCTGAAACAAAATGTTTTCTCAAAAATCCCACGGAAGCATTTGTAGAGCAATACATATCAGTAAACCTGTAGATATCCTTTCCATGGAGACGTGCATTAGATGTTACCCTATGGGCCATATTACTCAATGTACATACAAGATAGGCGATAGGAACGATGTGAGGCCATTCATAGCGTCGTATGTTTATAGCATGTTATTTAGAATTTGTTATTTTCTGTGTGTTCTGGATGGTGTTGTTTGAACCTTGACTACATGGGTTTTGTCCCCTTCTCATTGTTCTGTCCCCTTCTCATTGTTCTGTCCCCTTCTCATTGACAACAAGTTAGGTATATTAGCGGTGTTACTAGAGTTTGGGTCCTTGTTTTATCCTGGTATTCAAACTTACAAACTTTTAGTGGTATATCGTGGATGTCATCTTTCCGACTTTATTGACAGAAACACTTGCTACTCAGCTTCCAGACATATGTTTTTTATCACCTACTGATGGAGTAAATGTGGTTTACTGTTTATTAACAGTGACTCGAATGCCAACCCTGTTGTATCATCGTCGTTCGCAGAATCGTTGCCAATAACAGGAAATACCTAAACACTCTTTCTGATGTCCATCAGAACATTTACCTAACCACAATTTTGTGCTAGTGGACGCTTCATTATGTGGCGATAATTTCGAAATAGAATCAAATAATCATTTGGACATTTCGAACACTCCAAGTTCCAATTAATTCATATAAAAAATTTAGTGTATCACTAGTTGTGTCCATTAAGTTCAGCACTTTCTATAATAAACTGCATCAATATATATTTTTACGGATTCGTTTACAGACATTTAACACTGATGAACAATCAGGATTTATGCAACTTAACACTGTGATACAGAGGAAGGTGAAATAATAGGATTTGCCAAGACTAATCCATTTTTCTTTTACAGGGGCAAGTAAGATTGTCCTTAAATAGTGAACGAGGTATACCACTATGACAGGAAAGATTGTCCTTAAATAGTGAACGAGACGCACCACTGTGACAGGAAAGACTGTCCTTAAGTAGTGAACGAGACGCACCACTATGACAGGCAAGATTGTCCTTAAATAGTGAACGAGGCATACCACTGTGACAGGAAAGATTGTCCTTAAATAGTGAACGAGACGCACCACTATGACAGGCAAGATTGTCCTTAAATAGTGAACGAGGCATACCACTGTGACGGGAAAGGCTGTCCTTAAGTAGTGAACGAGACGCACCACTATGACAGGCAAGATTGTCCTTAAATAGTGAATGAGGCATACCACTGTGACAGGAAAGATTGTCCTTAAATAGTGAACGAGACACACCACTATGACAGGTTAGATTGTCCTTAAATAGTGAACGAGACGCACCACTATGACAGGAAAGATTGCCCTTAAATAGTGAACGAGACGCACCACTATGACAGGAAAGATTGTCCTTAAATAGTGAACGAGACGCACCACTATGACAGGTAAAGTTATCTTCTTTTACCACATGTCTGAAGAAACACTACAACATATTTATGTATAGTTGAATACAGGAAACCATGTGACATGTTTACACCGATTTATCGGAGATACAGAAGTCATTCATGTTGTCATGTTGTGCTGGAAAAAAATACAATTAATTTCCTGAAAGTCACGTGGTGTTGGAGTCACGGAAAGAATAAAACTTTGTATGCTATACTAATAGAAAGGAAAGCTTTCCCATTACGGCCACAAGACCATTGGTGGTATATTTCTGATAGGAATATCAAAATAGAGATAACTTATTGATTAAAACCAATCACACGTAATTTTCCGTGTCAGACAAAACAAAACCCCTTCGTGTTTTTTTCGCATAGTCAACAAAGGAAAAGTTATTCTTCCACTCGATGTCAGCTTTTCCCCAGAAAATTTCATGATAAACCATTTGTTAAATCGTCTGTATTGTTATTAGCACGGTAATTGTGACCGTGATACGAGAATAGGGATTGATTCTCACTGAGTAAAAGGGCAATACAAATCGGTTCTTTTTATGTTCACTTCTTCTCATTCAAGAAAGCAAAGCAATGAAAATAGAGATTCCTTACGTTTGTGTTATGTTTTTTATTTTTCTACTGCAAAATTATCAATTTTCATGAGTAATTTATTTTCATTGATTTTGTTGTTACTGATACATACACGAATCTGTATGTCCATTAACTGTTGGTATTAGTGTATATACATTTATTGGGCTTTATTTATCCAAGTCATCAAGTATCTACGACATAGCACAAAAAACACATTAAACTCCCCGAAAATATAGCATTTACCTACAACCTTACACGGCAATATAACCACGTGACGGACTCTTACGGGCATGCCTCTATGGCGTGACTTTCGGTCAAATGAAGAAACACTACAGTACATCGATAACTCAGTTGGTGGAGACAACCTGACGTCTGTGGAATGATTTACACATGGGACGTATCTCTTCTATCATCCTCTATGGATCTCGTGATAACTCAAACAGAAACCGTAGAAGAGAATTTTCCGAGTTTTTTCGAACCCCACCCCTACCCCCCACCCCTACCCCACCCCTATGTATGTATACTAATGTCTTGAAAAATGGACCTCGAATGAAAAGGTTTGCAAATATACTGAAATAGTATCCGTCTAATAATTTCTGATCTTTTGTGTTCGGTATATTGTGACGGTCTACTTAGTTAGCCTATACGTCCCCGAGGTTTGCCGTTACCCGTATATCCAATCACTAAAGGTCAAGGTTCAGACTATAAATATAAAATGACACATGAAGTTATCAGATATATGAAGACGGTGACATGTATCGAATGATGGGGTCAGTGCGTCCAGATTTCCACGTTTCATTCGCTCGCTTGTAATTTTTCTCCTTCGCCATCTTGGTTTCAAATTTAAGTCCCCAAAAATCACTGCCGAGTCATTATTTGGCTTTACATGATTCTAAAGTTGTATCAACAGGCGCTATTTATTCGTGTGTCTTTGTAAATCTTTGATTGATTAAGCTGTATTTCACCATTCTACCATTACACCGTGAATTTTTACAGAATTTTGTGACACTTCTGACCTGCCGTAACCTAATCTTTATTCCACAGATTAAGTCCCATGACGTCAACAATTCCATTGAATTTCTGCGATCGTGTCAATACATATACATATGGATGGTGTGAACTCTGTATTTTTTTTTTTCATAGTCCTGAATTGTAGTGTCGATTTGATGGCCTGAACAATATAAAACGATAGTAAAATATTAACAATGCAAGAGTATGAGAGGAACTTATGGATTATTCTCAGACAACAACTATATCTGACGTTTCCTGTCAGTGGTTGTTGATGAAATATTTGTGATTTTGAAAGAATTAAGGTTTGATCACGTTTCATAACCTGTATTTGTGTCTGACACATACATGTACTTGAGTTATGAAAGAGCACATGTCAACAGTAATTGTCACTAGTAGGTGTGTTTATGAATATTTAAATATTGTAAATTGTGTGGGAGATAAACAAGAGCCAAAAGTTGATGGGCTTCGAAACTTCTAACTATGTCCTCACTATGAAAACTTGCGAGTTTCAGTGGCAACAATTTAAATAACAATTATGATCCGGGCACCAACATTATAACAACTCTGAGATTGAAGGATTTCGGGTCCTGATTTTGGAATACTGCACATCACTTAGTATGATCAATGTTTACGCCACGAAGTTTCGTTATCCTAATTTAAATGCAAGCAAAGAATATTTCTGAAGAAATCCGGTTAAAATCTGCTCAACAGCGAATTTTTAGGAAGATATTGACGGACGGACGGACGGAGAGATGAACGGACGGAGGAAGCCGCGCCATGTCAGAAAATTAAATTGGACGTAAAGTACATGCGTTTAATTCGAATCACGATAATTGTAGAGAAAAACATATGATAGCATACTTTAATGTAAAGAATTGAATACGGGTAAGCCAATACATTATTGAACTACATCACATAATGTTTCGTCCTTCAAGAACTCGTCAGTGCTTGTAAGAGCCTTCATTGCTCAAACATATGACATGACGGAGTTATCCCAAAATTGTTAAAAAGAAACGTAAAAAAAAAAAAAAAAGAAGACAGAAAAAAAACAAAAAGGAGATGTACTTACCCGGAACAAAATTCATCATTTCATTATTCTTGATATTAAATGAGAAAGTCAAGTACATTCTGAACCATTCCACTGTTCCAATGAAACGTTACAACTCACCGGCAGTGTCTACAACTAACAATCTGGAAGGTTGTACAAAAGACACGTAAATGAACAGCACTTTCAAAGTTACTTGACTATTGAAAAACCTTACCATGATAAAATCGGTTTTTTTTTTTTTTTTTTCTTCACGTACAGAAATTTCGAAATGTATTCCAAAAAAGCATGAAATGATGTAAGGATCCTAGAAATATGTGTGGGTTCAAGTATACAACAAAAACCTACTATGAGGATACGTTATAACAGGATTCCATGAACAAAACGTTACCGCATGAACTGATACGAGACGCTTGGGTAAAGAATCGCTACTGTTACTGGTGATCGTATTTGTGCGGACGTATTCTGTATCTTAACACTGTAGCACACACCATGATGACGAAATGTACGATAAGATCATGGAACTCGCGTTAACTCGTGCATGAAAACTGTCAGGATGTTGTGTCCTTGAGTAGGACACTTAACCGCTGTATACAGATCTGTACAAAACATACAAAGAGGTTTGTGTTATCGCTGATAATTTCTGAATTTCTTGTATAAAAGTTGTTCTGTTAATCATTTTGGTCGACGTACGTTTACATATATGTACAAAGATACCGTGTAAAGCATTCAGTCAGGAACATGGCTTTAGGCGATGATTTTTTTCTAATTATACTTAAGAGATACCAAATTTAGTTCTTCTCAGATGTTTTATGAATGACGAAGAGTCGATGCCACATGTTTACAAGGAATATGGATGGTTATTATGAATGGGAGAGACATTATCCAACAGTCTAGAGGGATGATGATGAAAACAAGACATAAAGTATCCCTGAGATCTATAATGGGAACCATGAAGTAAACACGAAGCTTCATTTAATTTGATTAAAAGTAACTTGATTACAGGTCGTGGAATATTCGTTGCCAGAATCCGTAGAGTATTCGGTTGGAACAAAAAAAAATTACAGTGAAGTAAACATGGAGACATTCTTTTTGTTTGTCCATGTGTGTTTGGTGTGATTTTGTCACTGTTTATCGGGCTGACAGTGACGTAATTTTGTCACTGTTTATCGGGCTGACAGTGACGTGTTTTTGTCACGTTTTATCAGGCTGACAGTGACGTGATTTTGTCACTGTTCATCGGGCTGACAGTGACGTGATTTTGTCACTGTTCATCGGGCTGACAGTGACGTGATTTTGTCACTGTTCATCGGGCTTACAGTGACGTGATTTTGTCACTGTTCATCGGGCTGACAGTGACGTGATTTTGTCACGGTTTATCGGGCTGACAGTGACGTAATTTTGTCACTGTTCATCGGGCCGACAGTGACGTAATTTTGTCACGGTTTATCGGGCTGATAGTGACGTGATTTTGTCACTGTTTATCAGACTGATAGTGACGTGAGTTTGTCACTGTTTATCAGGCTGACAGTCACGTAATTTTGTCACTGTTTATCAGGCTGATAGTGACGTGAGTTTGTCACTGTTTATCAGGCTGACAGTCACGTAATTTTGTCACTGTTTATCAGACTGATAGTGACGTGAGTTTGTCACTGTTTATCGGGCTGACAGTCACGTAATTTTGTCACTGTTTATCAGGCTGACAGTGACGTGATTTTGTCACTGTTCATCGGGCTGACAGTGACGTGATTTTGTCACTGTTCATCGGGCTGACAGTGACGTGATTTTGTCACTGTTCATCGGGCTTACAGTGACGTGATTTTGTCACTGTTCATCGGGCTGACAGTGACGTGATTTTGTCACGGTTTATCGGGCTGACAGTGACGTAATTTTGTCACTGTTCATCGGGCCGACAGTGACGTAATTTTGTCACGGTTTATCGGGCTGATAGTGACGTGATTTTGTCACTGTTCATCGGGCTGACAGTGACGTGATTTTGTCACTGTTCATCGGGCTGACAGTGACGTGATTTTGTCACTGTTCATCGGGCTGACAGTGACGTGATTTTGTCACTGTTCATCGGGCTGACAGTGACGTGATTTTGTCACTGTTCATCGGGCTGACAGTGACGTGTTTTTGTCACTGTTTATCGGGCTGACAGTGACGTGATTTTGTCACTGTTCATCGGGCTGACAGTGACGTGATTTTGTCACTGTTCATCGGGCCGACAGTGACGTGATTTTGTCACGGTTTATCGGGCTGATAGTGACGTGATTTTGTCACTGTTCATCGGGCTTACAGTGACGTGATTTTGTCACTGTTCATCGGGCTGACAGTGACGTGATTTTGTCACTGTTCATCGGGCTGACAGTGACGTGATTTTGTCACTGTTCATCGGGCTGACAGTGACGTGTTTTTGTCACTGTTTATCGGGCTGACAGTGACGTGATTTTGTCACTGTTCATCGGGCTGACAGTGACGTGATTTTGTCACTGTTCATCGGGTGACAGTGACGTGATTTTGTCACGGTTTATCGGGCTGACAGTGACGTAATTTTGTCACTGTTCATCGGGCCGACAGTGACGTGATTTTGTCACGGTTTATCGGGCTGATAGTGACGTTTTTTTGTCACGTGTTTTTACGTTGACAGTGACGTGATTTTGTGACAATGTCGTGTATATGTATATTTTAACGTTTAAGTACTGAGGTAATGATTCTCCTGTTATTTTGTTTACCATTACGAATGAACGTTTCTCCACTATGTTTACTGGGCGGTATTGGTGATTTCATTGTCGCCTCTGTGCTACCCTAACAGCCCCAATACACTGACAGATTCATCAATTGGTTGCCGCCGTGTCTGATTTCTAGCATTAAACATGACCACATGAAGAGAGAATAAAATAATGCGACTGGATTCCTTCATCACCTCGAACAAGACACAATTATAGGTTCGGGAGTAATGGCTGATTACTACATAGGAAATACAGAAACACTGAGCTATTGATCGGCGATATTCGAAATACTGAATTAATACGTGCATGCTGTAGTATTTCCCTTCATCGTGACACTTGGGCTATCAGGGGAGGAACAACTTGGCAGTACATTAAGGGCATCAGCTTAACATCCTCCCACACTCTAGCAACAGATGACAAGGCAGCGCTTCAGTCAGTTAGATAACAGTGCGGTCAGCATACAACCGTTTTAAACGGCCCGAATACTGTAATTGTTCAATGTATTGAGTGAACAGGCAAGATTCACCATGTCTACAAAAAATGACCTGTATATTGTTACACAAGGCCAAAGTCAATGCTAGTTTCTATATTAAGTTTGGACCAAGTAAACTGTTTTAAAGAACATTGACGTCCAAAGTGCATACTGTGTTGGAATGAGGCGTTCTTCCCACACATGTAAGACTGTAATTACTATAAGTCAATTTATTGGGCCATGGTGTATACATATTGATGTGTGTGTTGTTAAAGTCTACGCTCATATATGATAGTCTGGATCACGAATCCAGGACTTTGCCAAAAGAAAAAACGTTTAAGATTTCCCAACTGAAGTCAGCTATCGGCATAAAGTAATTTGTAGGTACACGCGATTACTTATTTTCATATTCAAGGTGACAAAGCTGTATCTTATTGTCATTTTATCAAATTTGCTGAAACGATATTTGAAAAGATAGTAATGTTTGTAGGCTGGCTTTTTTTGTCATGACCTTTAGACTTGGTTAAAGAGAAACTCGAGAAGTTTTATCATAATACCTTGAATATCGTCACCTCGCAGAAAGAATGCCCAACTCTTAACCTTGGTTTGGTGATGGGTCTCCCAGCATACTCGAGTATCGTTACCACAACATTGAACAATTTAAGCTGAGAGCATGTTTTGGAATAAAGTATATATCTTTCTTTTTTGATGTACATGATCACTTGGCAATGTGTATGTGTGCATCAAGCGATATCACATTATATATATATCATTTATCGTATTGTATTTTGTACAAATCAAAACCGACAAGATAATATTAATACATAAGCAAAATTGAAATCCAAAATTGATGAAACATGTAATAAATTTAATAAACATATGCTGATAGCATTCAAGAAGTGCACAGTGACCAAGTGTCCGGAAGGGTAAGCGTTTTCTGCTTCATCGACGACAATATATATACCTTTGTCAATCCAAGCAGGTAATGTCACGTTCTCAAATTAGAGCAAGGTAAACAACTTTCAACATATCTAACTTTATATCGTACAACAGAGATATTGCTTGTGCGCTGACGGCAAACTTCTACATAACTTGCATATCTCGAAGCGTGGCGTTGACAAGAGATCTGATAGCATCTATCTCAACCAGAAATCGTGATATCGGGAACAAGTCCATTTGAACATCTGCGATATGTGAAGTTTTAGTGTATTTGAGAAGTAGGAATGTTACTATATGAATATGGAAAATTCATGACAGGGAGACTGGAATTTTGGCGTTACAATGAAGTGGAATGTGATCCTTGTTCCACTGCACTGAAGATCGAGGTGAGCGGCTGTAGAAGTCTATCATGTCGATATATGGACATGGTATATGCAAGCAGATATGAAGAAATGTATTCATTTAGAATTGTAATGAAATAGGATTAATCAACACAATTCTGACTTACAAAGGAAGTAAACAGATATATATTGGAGCATTTGACATTACTATTATGTACCATGTAAATTTTCCTGGTTCACGCCGGGTTTCTGACCGCTTCTACACTCAATTATCTTCAGTGAAACTACGCCGCACACTGTATCAGTAATTAGTTATATGTAGATATTGTTTACTTTTTATAATTCAAATTGATAGTTTTACTTTGCAATTACGTAATTGACTCCGTGTCTATTTTTGGATATTGCTGTAAGGCTGCAAGATCATGATCCTGGTTCATTTTCACTAATTTTAAATGGACGAGATTTTATGGTGGTCATCGTCCGGAGAGTCATCTACTTCTTGTTTAAATTTGTAAGGCTTCTTAATAACGAAACGCTTTAGGCAATTGGACTGAAAATGATACGGAAATCAATGCGACAGCTGTATGCCCGGATGTATGATGAAAAAATCAGACACCTGTAGAGGGTGTGCCGGATATGAAAACGTAAAAGTGCTTTACACTTAACAATAGTAGTGTGATATCTAAAATTGTGTGTTAAATGTAGCATATCAAGTCCCTGTTATTATCATTGACTTTTTCATGACAAAATAACAAAACAATAGATGAAATAGACAAAATAATGTAATTGTTATGAGTGAAAATCGATTCTTAAGTTAGGACGTTTTCTGTCTGACATTGCTGTAAACATCATATATTACTAGATTATTTCATTTAGTTCATTTGTTAAGTTCAATGTCACCGAAAATCTAAGACAGCATACTGTATTTACGAAGAAATATTGATTTCAATTGTCGTTTTGCCTGCTGTTGATGTCTGGGCAGACTACAAAAAACGGGGCGTTGTAGAGACAAACAGATGGGTCGTTTTTACAGACGCCATGAGATATTTTTCTGTAATATGACGTCATAACTGGGATGGCCGTTTTGTAATTGATTGTTGTTCAACGGTTTCTAAGTGATCAGATATAGGGGAGTTAAAAAATCCCACATGTTTGTTACAGCAAAATCACCTTAATTAATGTAAATACTAAACACAGGAACAGATAAATATCAAGCTATAAATACGATCATATAAAATTTCACAATTTAAGCGTGCGGAAAGGATTTACCTAGAATATATTACATAAAAGAAAAAGAATTTTCAAGACGAGATTAAATGAAAAAAATACGATGAGTTAAAAAATAAGGCAAGGAATGGAAACGATTTGAAGAAGCTTTTTACAAAAGATTTATTTAATATGGCCAATTTTGCAGAAAAATATATTTCTACGTCAATCCAACTCTCTGTCTTTATGCTTCATTGTTACGTCACAAGGCAATCTGTCAGATGACATCATTCTATTATCTAAACTTGACTTCACAATAAGTTATATTTCACAAAAACTTCACAAAAATACAAGATGGATATATTCACTGTACAACCTGCTCCCAGTTTAAATCATGTGGACAAATGTAGTTTGCTGTGTAGTGATTTAGACATCCATCTGTACACTGTGGGGTGTAAAAACATGCTGGTCAAGTCTCTTTTTATTCATCGAATGAATTTATTACAGGAATTGCTTGTAGCATCTTGAAAATTCACAATTAGATGAATACGTCAACTCCACGTGCGAACCTTCCAGATTGACCACTGGTCCATCACCATTATTTCATTCGTCACGCTTTCTGATGACCTAACCTAGGTCTGCTCCGAGTCATTCATACGAGTCAGATATTGAGGAATATATGGGCACAGCTGTTCTGTGATCTTCAGCTGCTTACGACACGTGTTCTACTGTCTGGTCAATCCAGAGTTTTCTTCCACGAATAAATTCCATTCATCTTCTGTTAGAATACCCAAAGATATCGTGTCTCGATGTCGCTTATGTCGTCTGCTGACTGGAACTCACTCCATCAATTTGTGTAGAGACGGTCATGGAGATAATTGTACTTGACGTTTGGACAGGAAAGGTATAGATCTGGATTTACAGATCAAGGGACGTTCTCGAAAGACAAAATGACATCGGAAAGGGAACATATAAATGGCTATATTAGATATAATGATGGAGTGTCATTTCATCCCTGGTCAGTTGTCTCTTAAAATCTCGTTTCCCTTGTTCATACGAACTGGTTTAGTCGTTTCCGTGTTCACTGTCACTTTTGAGGTAACTTGATTTGAGACATGTCATCCCAAAAAAAACTCTCATCATATACTAACCTGATCTCTATCAAACAAGCTCTTCGCCGAAAAAAAAGCTCACCATAAACAATCGACTGGGGGTTTGGGTTCATTTCAGTCTCTTTCCTCCTGGATAGAGAATCAAAAGTTGAAATAACATTTATTACCGCAGAAACGTAAAGACTAGACTCACAGATCTAGACGTGGGAGTAAGCGGGTCTCACAGATCCAGGCGTGGGAGTAAGCGGGTCTCACAGATCCAGGCGTGGGAGTAAGCGGGTCTCACAGATCCAGGCGTGGGAGTAAGCGGGTCTCACAGATCCAGGCGTGAGAGTAAGCGGGTCTCACAGATCCAGGCGTGGGAGTAAGCGGGTCTCACAGATCCAGGCGTGGGAGTAAGCGGGTCTCACAGATCCAGGCGTGAGAGTAAGCGGGTCTCACAGATCCAGGCGTGGGAGTAAGCGGGTCTCGCAGATTCAGGCGTGGGAGTAAGCGGGACTCACTGATCCAGGCGTGGGAGTAAACGGGTCTCACAGATCCAGGCGTGGGAGTAAGCGGGTCTCACAGATCCAGGCGTGGGAGTAAGCGGGTCTCACAGATCCAGACATGCGGATGAAATCAGAGGAAGGCTTATTTCACATTAAACATAGATATTGAAATTCTTTACACATGTGCGGAGAGAAAGAGAACACCACTATCGCTCACCTATTTTTACAACAAATCAATTGTCTAATTTTACGAGTTTTTATACAAATAAGTTTATAGATGCCTTGAATGAATATTTGTCGTAGTAATATCGATCTAGTACTGTTGTTAGAGTTCCGCATCGAGATGCGGGTGACCTATAGTAATTATCTTGTCTGTCTGTCAGTCTGTCTTTTTGTCCATTCTTTCATTCCGCACAATAGCCTGTGTATGTGTGGTCGGATATTCTCCAATTTTCGTTTGTGGGTTCATATAAATAAGATCTACAAGAGTTTGAATACAGTGTCATCCAGCAATATTTGCAAGACTTTGAATGTCGAAAATATAATGTTTTATGTATGTATACAGCGTATTTCAGGTTAGGTATTTTATGTACGCGCAACCTCGCAGAAATTTGATAACCATGGAAATCGGTTCAAATCCACAAGAGTTAATAATGTTAGTATAAATGTTCATCATGACGTCCCTCACAAGTGTTGTTGATTTTGCTGCGGATCGGAAAATCCAATATGGCTGCCGTGTCTTCTAATTGGCTGAGGCATTTTTACTTCTTCTCAAGAACGGCTGATATGATTGACTTGGTATAAATAGTCCTTATGGAGTCACAGACAAGTATTTTTATTCTCGTGCAGATCGGAAAATCCTAGATGGCCACTTTGTCTTCTGATTTGCTGGGACATTTGTGATTTTTTTTTTCTAAAAAAAAAGATGGTGTAATGGATTCCTGACTTAGTACAAAATTATACTTATTAGGTCGTGACCATGCAGTGCTACTTTTATCCTGCGCTGGCGTATGCAACTTTCCGTGCGATAGCTTATAGGCGGGGTCCTTCCTCGATATTGGTCTAGTTATCGTTTTTATAATACTGATATACACTGGCCCTGTTATAGTTTATAAATCTCGGACAGTACCATATACAGAAATATCTGTCACATGTTTGAGCGCAAAGATATCTTATATAATAAATGTCAATCATACATGATACAGCGTACTAAAGCAGTAAAATCGATCTATCTATTGTATCCAAGTCATTTAATTTTTTATTTTGCAAACTTTCGTATTAATTCCTAGAAATGAAATAACACATGATTTAATGAAAATGCTTTAGAAAGCCTTGCTCAAAGTCATATGATTAGATTGTTGACCCGCGCACTCGCTACCTACTTGTGTAATGTGAAAATCGATTACTATATCAGATCACAGCGTCAGTGAACACTGACATGCTTGTATATAGTGTCCCTGATTTCCGGAAATCGTGCTGCCTCGTCAGAATTTTCCAAATTACTTCCTGGATTTCGTTATTAGATCATGATATAAATGGTACCGGGCTGGTCTTTTGATATTACACACACTACCTGATGACGTCAACCTTTAATTCGTTGTTATTGACCAATGAAAACTTCCTGCTTGTATAACTATTCTCCAATCAGAGTGCGTTCTTATATCTACCGAATCATAATACGTTTAGATCAATAATTCTATCGAACCTGCACTAATTGCACTGCACAGTCACAATATCAGATAGAACTTAATGATTAAGATAACGATATCAGGTTAAGAGATGCCCTGATACAAACATCGCCTTTTTTGTCGTATTTAAGGCTAACAAATCGACATCCTGGTCACCTAATAGAGTAGTGTGATAAAAGATCAAAAGTAACTATTGACAACAGGTCGACAAACGGGTATAAAAATCCGGATATGCGGCGGAGGATACGGTATTAGTATAAACCGGAAGTAAATGTTGACAGGGGAAATTACTCTATATCTCTCATCCTCTAGGTTTACCGCTGATAACAAATCATCTTAACTTAGAGATAAATATGTTTTTCTGGGACGGTGTTAAAATGTTTTCATATGCACACAAAGACTAAAACGTTTGCGTTGCCCTGATGAAACGTGATGTCACATTTTTCGACATTGTGCACACTTGTACAGCCGCAGGTCAATGGTCGTTCTCCGGAAACTCTTGCTTTCCTCCACCATCCAAACCTGACACGTCCTTAAATGACCCTGGCTGTTAGTAAGACGCAAAGCAACACTAAACTCAACCAATATTTTCAACGAATTTTTCATCTAAATGTTTCAGCGTTCTCTCAATTTGGTACGAGAGTGTACTGAGTGGATGGTGAAACAGTCAGATATACTCATGGTTAGATGGCATTGTCATGTTGTATGGTACGCTGACTATAAAGACTTGTTGTGTACTAGGTAATGTTGTTCACTTTCTGATTCGTGCCTTCATCCGTTTCATTAACCGATACTCTGAAACCAGATTGGTATTTTGTCATTCGTGAAATGGAGAATTCTGTAAACAAGATTTAAACAATCTTCTCTTTGTTAATAATCGAATCTATTTCTGCGTGCTCATGTTTGTAGAGACAGATATTGTATCCAGACAAACTTGTATATGTATGCAAATGGTTGTTGATAGTAAAATAAATTACGTCATTGGAAACTCTCTCCATTCTCGCATGCTGTAACCACACGCGCAGAAATATATTTACTTGCCTATTTATCTTTTTTATTCTTATTTATTATTGTTATTATTTTCTTTCTTTTTCTATCTTTTTTTTTTTAAATTTTGTTTTTGTTTTTCCGAACGCGTTATATTATATAAAATTACAATATTATATATATAAAGAATAAATTTTGTCATACGTTCCGACTGTCAGTTATTGCCTTTTACACTTAAATATATAAAGTTTAAAATAATTTGATATTTTGCATGGATATCTAGAATTGTCGTATTTCTCATCAGAATAATGTACATGCGGTCTGTGTCCACCATTCAATGATACCACAGCAAAGTGCTAGTTAGCGTTTTTCTTCCATCATGGCGTCTTTCGGAGATCTCAGTAATGATTGTAAGGTATGGGAGGTAATCTTACAACTGTTGTATAAGTCAGAACGTTTATAACCCCTTAAATACGATTTTAGAACAAAAAGATATTCAAGCCGTGTTTTTCTGTATATTATTCAGCAATAGGATAGGAATTATTTGTGAGGGTAGACTGGCTCTCCCGGGTACTGACAGTTTACGTCCAATCATCGTGAAAGTCTGGTTCACGTTTTGTGTAGGATGTGTGATTTCACGGTCGTATTTCCGATAAACCTGTAAATTGAAGTCTGGTTTGAACGTCGATCATATCCTTAGAGTGCAGCAAATTCAATGTTTTAAAATAGAGGCAACATGCAAGGAGCATGCGTGAAATATATAACGAGATGTTACTGACGGTGACAAACACACTCGACAGAAAGTAAAATCCTACACAGGGCCTACATGACAGGATGGAATACTAGAGAGTGATGTTTTATGCTAATATAGTTAAAGTTTTGGAAGAAGGTGACATCACTTATTTGGATTGATCAAAACCTACATGGCGGGTATCGTCTATGACGCAAAAGAAGCTAACTCTTCCGGAACACCTGGTCTTATTCTCATTGTACTTGTTGTCAATTCTTCCTTTGCTCATATTTTACCCATGTTTTATTGAATTGAGGTTTGGATTAAGATTTTCTCCACATATCGGGATTTTCTTGTCAAATATTATTGGTGAATATGCTTTGCTTCCACCAGTTGTGTTGGAAGAGGAGGGGGGAGGGGGAGGGGGGAAAGGGAGTTGATTATGGAAAAGGAAGGAACCTGTCCTCGTGCTTTTCAGATTTGTACCAAATTTTCAAGTTAAACAGCGGAAGGAGCACATTTCGTGAAAAGGAAAGAGCACTGCATGAAAAAGGAGACCCAGATTCGCAGGTTGTAGAGATACTGTTACACATCTTGAAATGAGTTTGGTCCAAACTATGGAAGAAATTTAATTCACATGCTTTTAACTGAAATAACTAAGAACGCTCGGTATTGATATTTACTTGTCTCATTGTTTCACTGTTTCTGGTATGTTTTTAAAAATCACGTGACATGCTTGTTAGGACGAGACTCTCTTGAGACCCGCAGTTATTTCATTTCACATGCAAACCCACGATTGATTCAGACAAGAATCGTGTGTGACTGCAATATTTACTGTCCTTAACGAAACCCTACAGCGGAAAACACGCTCTCTTATTTCATTTAGTTCCAATCACTTATCTGTGTTTCATTCATTAAAACTTCCAGTGGCTACTAGTCCTTATACCACGAAACTTTTCATTCAAAATACCAGTCAATGTTCAGATCCGGTTTTGTCTCGTCATTTTTATGTGTGTTCAATTAGCTGACTTCGGTAAGAATTTGGTGTCAAAATCCATCAACTTCAGTCAACGCACACAGAGTAGGTGTCAGATTTTCATCTGGTTTCCTCACGAGAGCGCGCGAATAATGAGCGTTTCATCTGGATTGTTTTTCTCATTTTGACGTGACGTCACTGCAGGTATGTTGGGTCTCCGATTTGCCACGTGACGGTCGGCAAGAAGTCTCATTTTCTGTCTTATAGAGAACATTTCTTTGTTCAATTATCTACCTGTAATATTACCTATTGTCTATCTCATATCGATATGACTGACAGGCGATTCGTATTTCACTTTTAATATTCAATGTTGATTAAAAAATCAAATACTATGAACGACATTATCACAGTGGGTCTCAACACTTATGATTACAATTAATTAATTTTGCTACAAAATGATAGCTACAACAACGAAATTATCCAGAGAAAAAAAAATGTACCGTTGTCGGTTGAACCACTAGGAACACTTATAAATGTTCTACGTTAACAATCTCTCCATTCCAACCCTCTCCTGATCTCATAAGGTGTTTAGGTGAAGAGGTAATCAAATATTAAAATGTTGTACTCATCGGAACTCTCTTTCAAAACTGTCCTTGCAAATCTATTTGATATATAAGGACACTTCCGGAAACAACAGTTGATATTCGCTAGGCAGAGGTCACGGATGACGATGATATCGGGACGAATTTGAAAGTACATTTATAATTCTTGTTATTTCTTGTGAGAACATTCTGCTGTAAGTTGATCAGGCATCTTACGCCTGTCATTAAATCTAGGAAAAACTTCTAGATGCCCCCCCCCCCCCCCCCCCAGGATAAACTTGTAGATGCACCTCAGGATAAACTTCTAGATGCCACCCCCTCCCCCCCCAGGATAAACTTGTAGATGCGCTCCCCAACCCTTCCCTATCCCCCTCCTCCACATTTGACGGTGCATTTTGCTGTCAAGCCCGTACTTAGTTCCCTAGCAGGTGTTACACGCCGATTAAGGATGGCATTGTCAGAATACATTGAAATGAATGACATATTGTTCTCCTAATATTTTGATATTTCTGTACATTCTTTCAGTAGTAACGGAGTTGTTGGGTACAGGGAGTCCACTGCGGCCCCATTTCCCATGTATTTTTGTGTTACACATTCCGAGACATAATCTTTTGTACTTTTACAAAAAAAACAAAGATTTGTAAGACACACAAGTGAATCGCACCATTAAATACAAATTTGATGTGAGTGATACTAAGGCCTGAATTTTGAAGCCTATATTGAAGGAGAAAATCCAAAGTGATCAAGAAAGGTCACAATCTAGTTCAGGATGTACATTAACCTATAATCTAACAAATTCCTTAATTTTCATTTATCAAAAAAATTCAAAAAATTATAAAGAAACGGGTTTTTCCGGTTTCCATAGAGACATTTCCAATGGCGTTTGAAATATTATATATATATAATCTTTATATTGATTTTAAAGACACAGAACGGATCACATAACCAATACTGTGCGATAGTTATCATCTAGAGACGACAATCTATTACAGACATCAAAGCTACAACCATTCTCTATGTAACTCATACCCTTACTCTGGATTTCTATCAAAACCCAATAAATCGATTTTCTCATTTTTTTCTAGATCTTGATGCATGAAAAATTCACAAAAATAAATTTGTTACATAAACAGTTGTACACAGACACAATCTGTATAAAACACGCTGATTGTAAAGAGAGAATTCTAAATTACAGCGTGTAGAGATAGATTATCGATTTAATGAGAGTGTTCGGTGGAAACTGTGTGATGAACGAGATCAGATAACAATGTCATTTGTAAGTAACAGAAATAAATATCAATGTAAATTATAAGTTTTGTAATAAAACTAACATAGACAAATGTACACTCAAAGTTCTATATAAAAAATTCGGAATGTTCGTCCTCCTGATGTAGGGGACAGATAATGTTAGGTTTTCTGTGTTTCAATGTCAAGGTTATTTCTTTGTCCAGAGGTAGCAAGGGAGAGGATCATATTGATACCAAATAGATACAAGGCCACGAGTTTCATCTCAAATGTATTAGAATAAATATTGATCGAACCTTTCCACCAAACACCACTTTTAAAACCCCATAACTTGACATTCAAGTTGTGTAAACGAGACAAGGACATACTTGGAAGACCAGAATAGGTACGATGAAATAATTCTTTTATTGATGTAACACATCAAGTTGGCCTTCGTAGTTACACAATATTAATTCAGTGTCAGTACACGATCAGAAGTAGAGACGACATCTAAACAAAGGGGAAAGCAACATAAACCTTTAAAATGATGATTGAGGTTTCTTGAACCGAGTTTGTGACTTCTATTATATCTTCCCACTTTGCATTCAGTGACCGTTTTAACTTGTCTTTCCAACACAATAAATACCATTAGACGTTGCATCAGGTAATACGAGAGAAGAAAGATTTCTTTCAATTAGAAAGCAGAACCATGTAATGGAAGAAAGTGTATTCTCTCATCAATTGCGAGCGTACCCTTTCCGAGCAGCATTTATTAATTACACGCTCATGAATCAGGATGGAGATGGTACTCCGCCATTTGTCACTAAGGACAGCCTCACTTAGCCTGCTCTCGAATCAATCTCTCACAGTCGTCCATCTTGTATGATGATTTTACGTTCGCTGTCAAGCATATGTTACTGTTTTACATGGAATTTTGGAATAGATGAACGTTGACGGTGTTCGTGAGATCAGTGTAACAGACTTAAGGTCATTTGTACCTGTATGTCACCAGGGGCAGAATGATTCTAATGGAAGTACGGTAGATTGCCTTAAATATTAACCAGAAAAGTGCAACATCAACACAAAATAAAAATAAATGATATATATTCTACACTAAATTAGTAAAGATAGTTTTAATTGTCTGGAATTTACTCAATATTGTATAGATATACAATATCTCAGACTTATTGTATCTGATTCTAAATTTGTATGAAAAGGCGTTATTCCCTTACGTGTCTTTTGTACAGATTTTAAGATATCAGGAGGTAGACACTGCTGTTGGACTTTAAGTCCCGAGGATTTCCGTAACCTGCTTGCAACATTTCAATTCATTTGAATACTGACACGGTTCAGAATATACACATGTACTGGACGTTGTTTTAAATCATCTGTTATATAGACACTACGACAACTTATTGAATTATGGGGCTGCTGCCTCTCACCGCCTGTCTATATGTTGACTTTCGATCACATTGGATTTTCCTCAGACGCCTCCACGGCTCAAAAAATAAAGCATCACTGACGAGTCCTAGGGGGACGTAACAGCTGTATGGTGCAGTTTGATTCAATGTTTGGCACTACTGTATCTGGCTCTAAATTTGTAATAAAAGATGTTTTTCCCTCTGTGTCTTTTGTACAATCTTTGATTGTGATATTTAAAGGAGGAACACAAAGGGCAACCATCCTTTCAATGTGCAGAAAAGGAAATTATTGACATTTTAACAGAATCTTGATTCATACAAAAATCGATAAAATTAGGGCGATATATGAACGCAAAAATAAAAACCCTACACACACAAGGTCAATAAGACCAGGTGTTTCGCATGGGTAAGCGTTTTCTGCTTTAGCGACCGACACTCGTAAAGCTATCTAGGTCAAATAAGATAATGGCGTAATCAATGTCATGTTCTTAAATGAGAACAAAGTCTACAACTAAATCACACGATATACTAATAATGATGATCGAGCACATCTATCTTCTTATCACACAATGCAAGATATCAATAAAAATATGGTCATTGTGCGTATGACTATGACGTCATGCCATCAAAATGAGAAATATCTTTTTGGCACTTAAAAGTGTTTGAACTTGCAAGGCAGCTTCGTGTCTTTTGCTAACTGGCAGAAACCATGATCTGATTGAATATAGTATTTGTTTATTTTGGTGGTTTCTTTCTTTCTTTTTTTGTTTTTTGTTTTTTGTTGTTTTTTGTTGTTTTTTGTGTTGTTGTTTTATTTTTTTATATAAAGCAATCTGGTGATATCCAAAACTGAAGATATATTTAGTTGCGTCTCTTGTTTAATGAAAAATCAAACGTTCGTGAATGGAATAAAACTCGTGGCTTTTTTTTTGTTGTTTGTATTTTCCTTCCGTTTATTCACCAATCACTATACTGCTTGTTTTACGGTACTTACAGTAGCAACCCCAGTGACATCATCTTCCAATTTAGCATGGAATAATATAGTTACATTGTCAGGGTATTGGATATTCAAAAGATAACATGAACATGCATTAAGTTTTCATTTTTCCAATTTTAATGGAACAATATACAGTATATAAAAAGAAGAACACATTTCAACCATATCAAAATATTACAATGAATACTCTGTAGAGACACATTGATGTCTATTAGCGGGATCACAGACAGTTCACAGTATCTTGGAAAGACCTGACGATGGAAACATTTCACGATATGTCGAAAAAGGGAAAATAGAATGTCAACTTTGAAGATAACAAATATATATATATATATTGCAGAATTAGTAGAATGTTAATTAAACTTTAACATACTTCACTCCTTAATCTAGCGTTCATCACCAACAAACTCCTTAATCTAGCGTTCATCACCAACACACTCCTTAATCTAGCGTTCATCACCAACACACTCCTTAATCTAGCGTTCATCACCAACACACTCCTTAATCTAGCGTTCATCACCAACACACTCCTTAATCTAGCGTTCATCACCAACACACTCCTTATCTTAACCGTATGATGAAATATCAGTGATGTTCAATTAACAGCTCAGTACAAACAATTGTTTCATTTTTCCTTTCTGTTGAAATGATAAAGAATTCAAATAAATGATAGAATATTACAGATTGTCAATTACTTAAACAAAATGTAGTATATCACGGGGAAAAACAGCTCAACAACAGTAAATCAAATATAAGTAAGTATACTTGAGAATTTTATACGAAGGTTTGACGAACATTTCAATAAACATAAGAAATATTATATTTGTTTTAGATTCCAAGTTGAATGGTAACAGACTTCATAACAAAACGTAATTTAAATTCGAAAAATGATTAATAAACAACTAATTAATAACGAGAACATCAATTAATTAATAACAACAAATTAACGAATTATAAAGAGGACAAAACGTTATGGAACACGATAAATCACAGCTTTCAAAGTTCGAACCAGATCACAGAGAACTGTTTTTTAACTGTAATACATTATATTCCCTCAGGGTCTCCAGTTCACAGTTCTGTTGAAGCTGACAGTATAACAACGTTTCGTTGTCCATATTAATACCGTGTTGAGTAAAACACGACATCCACGTTCGAAGCACTTTTCGAAAGTCTGGATTTCCAATTCCGTACAGGAAAGGATTGATTGTGGAATTGGCAGCCAGTATCCAGTAGAAAAATACGGACAACCAAGATGGAATGCAAGATGGACAAAACGCATACACGACACTACTGAGGGTATATGGCGTCCAGCAAACTGACGCCACCAACGTCAACAGTCCGAGTGACAAAATCGCCTTTTTGTCCTGCCGTCCGAGAAAGTCTTTTACAATGTCGTCACTCTGTTTGCGCGAGGGAAAGCTCGGCTTTTGTTGTAGGACGCAGTGGTTGTTTCTGTTAGACTTAACGAGCGATGCCGTATCAACGGACACACGTCGGCTGGTTTGATGAGCTCGGTTGAAGTTACCCAGTGAGTTCTTAGGCACTTTGTAGAAGGAAGTGGATGCTCGACGTGACGTGTACAAATAAACACTGTGGCGTCTGACGTCAGGCATATGTGTGTACAACGTCACATCCGATGTCGCATCATCAAAAGTGTTATTGTTATTATTGAAACTATTACTACCACCAGAGTCGGACGATGTTTTTCTACTATATAACATGTAGGTGTCCGAAGAACTCATCGATCTTCGGATTTTCTTTGTATTTCTTCTTCTTGACAGTTTAAAATAAATTCCAAAATTAAGGAAGATGAGGCACGTAAGTGGAGTGAAATATTCAAGTACAAAAGCGCAAATTGTAAAGATAAAGTTTCTCTTTGGTGGAACGCGACAGTATGTCTCTGTAGTAACTCCCGCGGAGGCATCAAAACTTTCCCAACCAAGAATCAGGGGGATATGTAATATGAAGCTGACAAACCAACAACACACAACAATAATCGCCGCCATTGTTCTGCTCTGACGTACCCGGTACGAGAACGGGAAGTTGATGGACCACCAACGATCGAGAGTTAACAGTATTATACTGATGAAGGAGATGAAAAAAAGTGAGTATCTTACCATGAGAAACACCCAACATGAAAAAGGCCAAAATATCCACTTCCGGCTTAAAGTCTCCACAATGGAAAGCGGCATAGACAGTCCAATTAGAAAATCGGCAACAGCAATACTAAGTATGTAGATATTACGACACCTCCGGATACACCGCTTTCTGATAAATATTAGTATTATTGCGCCGTTCGCCAGCACGTTCACCACTACCATGGCAATAAGCGGAACGGCAGCCAACCATAAACTTAGCTGGTCATCTTCAGGTTCAACGGCAAGTCCTGGTTCATTGCCGCTAGTAATGAGATGGCGGGAAAAGTTATCACTGACAACGGGTCCATTGCTAGCATCACCCGCTGTATAATACAATTCATCGCTTGGTTTCATTGTAGAACTCTCTTTATCTTCGGTCATTTTCCACAGGTCCATAAGAATTTCACTCATTCTAGACATTTATGAACAAATAATACTTAAGATAGTTTTATTTTGAATGCTTAGGGCGAACAGTGGTACATTTCATCTAGAAGTGACAGATACGTATCAGCGTCCAAGCACATGCATATATAAACAACGTCTTCGAAGAAGAGATGTCTATCATAGTCCTTTTTGTCGAATTGATAAAGTTCTGATTGCTTGAATTGATTTCCAATAAATCCGTGTTACAAAGAGCGGCATGCATATGGTCCGTCACAAAAGAGACAATGAGAACTGTTTACCGTTGGAATAGCTTTGCAGTGGTGTTCATTCAAATAACGCTCCAGTTGTGCGCATGTTTCGGTTCTAACTCAGCAACTGACACAGAGCTGTGAGCCAGGCTGGTTTTATTCCAAAGCCCGCTTCACGGCAGCAATGGTGTCGTAATAACGTTGATGGCGACGTCTAGCGGTAGGTAGGAAGCAGTGCTCTGGCACAGTCCACAGGCATCGATACCAGCATTTGTCAATCAAAGCATAGACCAGCCTCTGTAGCCAAGTATCGATCGACAGCTGGAGATTACCATCCTCGGCGACAGAACATACCAAGGCTGCAATGTGCACGTTACATATATGTACGTGTGTCGTCCAAATATCATGGTATTGGTCTCAGCTAGTTAGCGAACCCCGCCTTTATGGAATTCGTTCAGTCGTTTATTAGTCACAAATTTAAGACAGATCTAATGCATGTTTAAATAAAATACAAAACAAAGACAGAAAGTATAAGGCACACTTCCCAAACAAACACATATGTTAAATATTGGCAAATGAATACTATTTAATAATTAAGAAATCAATAATCAACATTAGTTTTAACACATATGTAGAGTGTCTCTCTCCCCCCATGTCCATCAAGGCAACCCGGCATTTAGGTAATGGAAGACTCTCAAAACGAGAACCAGGATAGTTACAAAAGTCAACACGCCAAGCATGACACCAAAAATTTACAACATTTCATTGAATCAGAAAAAAATAATTTCATATCTGTTTAATGGACGTATACGACATAGGGTTGACTGTGGCGATCACGCGGTACTTGGTAGTCATAAATCGGTCACTGCTCAGATATTCAACTTGCGCTTAAAATATTTAAACTTGTTAGTGTTTTGAGTCACTATCAGTCTTCTAGTGCTCGTTACGGTAGTCTGTGTCAATAAAAACCACAAAAGACACCACAATACCGACAACAGGCAAGCTGATCTGAATCAAATTGATATATAAACAGCTGTTCTTCGTGTCTGATTTACAGTTGTCGTGTTTTTGCTTATTATCGTTGCAAAATGTTTAAAAGGTAAGGAAAGATATGTTATGGCAGTGAATGCACTTTTACTAGGAATGTGATCCCAAAATTCTCATAAAAGAAGAAAAAGTGATATAGTCATTTACAACAGCCAGTCTTTTAGCAGAGAAGTAGAAAGTCGTGGACTCCTGTATCATATAGCTGTCGTTATTCACCGCCAGCAAAGGAAATAAATTGATAAAAAAAATATGGCTAACAAAATTAGAATAATGAATAAATGAGACAAAACTTGAGTAAGGCATTCCGACTTGAAATTGTTTCTGAGTAAGACAAAGCACTTTTTTTTAATCCATACTAAAAAGAAGTACTGCTGAATCATGAATTTTCGTGCAGGTTTCATTTACGTTGATTTCACGGTTATTCTTAAGCCATTAATTTCTATAATTTTTCCCCTTGAAAACCGCAAGAATTGCCCTCGAAAAGATTTTCAAACCTCATAATAACCAGAGTGATGGCGAATTATACATATGCTTTCATGTACAAATGAAAATAACACGACCTTTTTCCGATGGTTAACTCCATCAACAACAAAGCTGTATAATCTGACACCCGATTAATGACCACGGGACTGATTAAGACGTTTTGGTTGTACATGTAGCTCCATGTTGTATTAATCAGCATTAACTTAAAATGGAACGAAAGATGCTTTTTTCATACGAGCTCTGCAGACTGCTCAAAAGAGCAGTGTACGAACGTGACCGATGGAAAACCTTTGGCATTTCACTTCTTTACAAAGTAAACAGCTCACCGACTTCCTTAATTGACTTTACCTAGTCGTATTGTCATCGATTATTAATATGAACGACAAGCTCCAAGCTGACCAGCAAAGCGACATATGTTGTAATGTCAAAACTAACCATTGTTAGCACCTCAGTTGGATACCAGAACAGGTTACATTGTAACCACGGATATAACTCTCCATACCTAGACAGGCGACAGTGGTAACCACGGATATAACTCTCCATACCAGGACAGGTGACAGTGGTAACTACGGATATAACTAGATATCTGAAAAGGTGATCATTTACCACAGATATCGCAATCAAAGGAGAGAGAACAGTTTACATTACAGGGATACCAGTTTATATCCGGTCAAAGGTGTTCTCACTTATGATGCAGTCTAGTGTGAATTTGCACATGAAAATGTTATTTTATAAGGTTTAAATTCTTGCTTTTAAGCCCAATTAACTGTTGTAATTAAGACATTGGCACTGTTTCGAATACTTAGAAATGTGCCCAAAGTAACATTGAGAGACTGGTGTTTGCTCTACCTTAGCCGGTTGGAACGATCGTTATGGTGAAGCAAACTTCTGTGAAATACCAAGTAACGCCTGTCTTGTTTTGTAGCAGGTATATCCATGAATTGACTCCTACTCGCCGTGATAGCCAGTTACAACCGTATCCCTCCGTTTGTATCTGTCGATATTTTTCTAATCTCTGCATATCATATACGACCAGTGTTAACGGTTTTGTAGAATTAGCACCAAACATTCAGTAAATATTCACTGGATCGGTTACCCCGTTCCTGACTCCCCTGCCCCTCTCACCCTGCTTTCACCCCTTCCCGCTTCCAACCTGCCCCAATTCTCCGTCTCCCGCTTCCGCAAGCACCGTCCCGCCTCCTCCGTCCAGGATACGTTCCGTCCCGCTTCCCCTACTTCTCCCCGCCCCGGCTCTGAGCAGACCCGATTTTCCCGCTCGTCCGTCTGTAACATGTGCTGTCCCGTCCTGCTTCCCTTGCCCTCCCCGCCCCGCTCTGACCCGACCCGCCTTTCCCGATCCTCCGTCTCTGATCCGCCTTTCTCGCTTCCCCTGCCTTTCCCCGCCCTGGCTCTGACCCTACTAGCATGTCACGCTCCACCGACTCCGACACGCCCTGTCCTCTTTTTAAAGACTTGATAATGAATCACTTTGTTACATTTCAAACCAATTATTGAAATGCCGACGATCCGATCACGCATGTCTCGCATGTTTCGGTCGTTACTTACTAGTAACGGAAATCTCACAGATTGTTTTGAGTGTTCACGCGTGTGTTTGTTATCTTACTTTCTAGTTACTGAGTTCAATAAATCTCAGAAAACACGCCCTGTAACTTAGTCATGTTTGCCCTAATCTAACGCGTCCTTCATCATCTTTGTTGATATCCATTTATTCTAGTTTTCACAAACAGACCGACACAACAATGTTGGCATAACAAAATAATATCCACGGCATTCAGGATGGTGAAAGTAACACCAAGTTTTCGCTAGACAAGACTGATACCTTGAAGGGCAGTATTTTGTATGATCATATTGATCCTTGAATGTCAATGTATTTCATATGTAACCGATCGGACAGCGACCTTGTCCTAACACATATGAAGCCTGCTAGAGGGTGTTTTCGCGTAATTGTACGTATACGACTGACATGTTCCTAATTTCATCACTAACTTTCTGACTGAGCATAATCGGGCGAAAAATCACCAAGAGGCACAGTTGGACTGCATTGCTCACTTGGTGTTTATTGTTTTGTTTTTTTTTCCCAAAAAAAAAAAAAAAAATGAATATTTCATATGATTGATTTTCAAAGTCTTGCTTACTGAGAAAAAGTCGGTTGAAAGTTTGAACAAGTGTGACATTAAATATGAGTTAAAATGATTTCTTTTGGTAAATTTTGACAGTCTTGTTTCAATGAACCTTCCAGCCAAATATCATGACTCTAGAGTCAAAATTCAGTTCTTTTTCCATGTTCGGCTTATTCCTTAAACGCCATATCATAACAACAACAGGAAAGAGACCGTAATATATCCATACACACAAACGTGCACATGTAAAGGCAAACGGAGAAAAAGGAGTGAATTCTATAAATTATTTCTACTGACAGCGACTCCACTACCTGACGGCGGAGTCTATAACGGCACCTGCTATTTTGTATTTGACGAGACCAACATTAAAGTAGATTAACTTTTCTAATGATAGCTCTGTGTTACTGTTTGCAGTGAATCAATATACTGATGATGTAATGGGGATTATATATATATACACATATATCGTTCTGGGTTAGACGATGTAGATATACGGCGGTTTTAAAGCACCGGAAGTAGCTAGTAGTGGAAAGTATAAATGTTCTTTCCGCTAATTGTCAGGGTCTTGATAATATCGTTAAAAGGGAAGATGTTTTATCTAACTTAAAATCTAAAAATTCTGTAGTTATTGTTTACAAGATACGTATTTTCACGGAAGAAAAGCAAACTTCTATGATAAGATAAGCAAAATCTTATTTTGTCGCGAATGTTCTAGATCAACAACAATTGGAATAGTTACAAGCAAGAGGTAGAGTCCCAACATTTCTTCATGTGTAGCTAGTATAGTCAAAGACTCCAATAGTCACTGATGATACTGAGACCGGAAGTTGTCTTAATTAGTATTTATACAGCAACCCAATAAGTAAATGAAACATGCCAAAACGACCTTGAAAAACAGATTCATGTTTATTTTTACGACTTTTCGATGTACATACCTTATTTCTGACAGCCAAACGGTTTCAGAGCCAAACACTGGTGTGTGACAACACTGACTAATATTACTAATACTTTATATAATGTCATAGACACAGGAATATGAACTTTTTATTTTTAGATTTTAGAAAGACATTCGACCTACTGCACCACTTAATCTTACTCTCTAAGCTCAAATTGTATGGATGCTTATCCAAAACAGTTAACTTCTTCAAAGCCAGGCTACAGATCTGATCCCTCATTTTCAGCTCTCAACTTGAAAATGTTGCTGTAATTTACTTGTCTGTAACTTTTTGCAATTTTATTTGTAAATATTGTATATCATCTTCGTGACCATATGTAAGACGTGTATATCGTTCAATATCTTATCAAGGATAAGTAAAGCCCATTATTATTATCATTATTATTATTATTCATATCAGAAATCAGTGGGGTTACAATTGTTATTACAGTTCTTTCAGATCTAATTCTAGAGGGGTAACTATTTTGATAAATAATAATTTCGAAATTAAGGTGAAAAGGGAAAAGAGGGATATACTCTGCTTGCAGTATGTAATATAACACATATCACATTGTACGATCCAACATTGACACTCCTAGGTATCAGGACTTCACGGTAAATATACGAGATGAATTTGAAAATGATAAGTACATCATCTGTGGGCATTTTAATTTAGTATTGGACCCAGATCTATATTACGACAGAAGCTACAAAAAATGCAAATAACCAGAAGTCAAGAGAGAAAATATTAGAAATTGTGGAAAGTTTTTCATCAGTTGATATTTATAGAGAGTTACATCCTGACAGCAGAAGATATACTTGGAGTAAAAAAAAAAAATTAAAGTCAGCCAGATTAGAATTTTTTTCTTATTTTTGAAAATTTATTGTCAAGCGTAAATAACTCCTATATTGAGCCAGGATACAGATCTGATTACTCATTTCCAACTCTCAACTTGAAATTTGACGAATTTAAACGTGGGAAGGGGACTATGGGAATTCAATTCATCTTTATTGTATGGAGAGGAATATTTACAGCTGATAAGTAATACCACTTTAGAAATAAAAACACAACATTGTCTTCCAGTATATAGTCTTCTAGATATAAATTATATTCTAAATACAGAAATACAATTTGTTATTGATGACCAGCTTTTTTTGGAGACATTACTAATGGAAATAAGGGACAAAACCACAGCATACTCATCACACAGAAATAAACCAGCAAAATAAGATTGAAAAAGACGTACACTTAGAAATAAAAAACATAGAGAAACAAGAACAGGTGGACATGGAAAGATTAGAACAAATAAACAAACAATTGGAAATTATTAGACAGGAAAAAAAAATTGAAATAGCTTAAGATCTCGGACAAGATGGCAGGAGGAAGGGTAAAAGCCTGCAAACTATTATCTTAATTTGGAAGGAAAAATCATTCTAAAATTAGAGCCTGAAGTTAGGGGCACACTGACAACAGGGTCATTGTAAGATCTATCAGTTCTGGCTATGAGACAGATATGATATCAATAACACAGAGATAGGGGGTCATAATTTGTGTTCCTATGGGAGAAAAAAGGTACAAAAAAATAAGAACATGTGTGAAACTTTAAATGAAATTCAACCTACAATTATTAACACTGGAACTAGTATATTTTTCATTTAAAAAGATATTTTGTACAACTCTCTTATCATTAAAGATCAGGGTGACATATCTTTGTTTTTTCAGCATTAACATGAATCACAGTTGTGACTTGTTTCTGTTCGTTTGTGTCTACAGTACATCCAGTACTTTGTGTATTGTGACTGGCCGTGTACTCTGTCGTTTGTGTCTACAGTACTTCCAGTACTTTGTGTATTGTGACTGGCCGTGTACTCTGTCGTTTGTGTCTACAGTACATCCAGTACTTTGTGTATTGTGACTGGCCGTGTACTCTGTCGTTTGTGTCTACAGTACATCCAGTACTTTGATTGTGTATTGTGACTGGCCGTGTACTCTGTCGCTTGTGTCTACAGTACATCCAGTACTTTGATTGTGTATTGTGACTGGCCGTGTACTCTGTCGTTTGTGTCTACAGTACATCCAGTACTTTGATTGTGTATTGTGACTGGCCGTGTACTCTCGTTGTTGTCGCTTTAGTTGCCATATCGATTACATTATATAACATGATCACATTACTGCACATACGTAACTTCTTCAAATATCAACGATGCTTTTTTTCAGAAAAAGTTATACACTGAAATAGCAGGTTTAGTGTATTAGGCGTCACAAACGGTTACTAATGTAGGTTAAGTGTATTAGGCGTCACAAACGGTTACTAATGTAAGTTTAGTGTATTAGGCGTCACAAACGGTTACTAATGTAGGTTAAGTGTATTAGGCGTCACAAACGGTTACTAATGCAAGTTTAGTGTATTAGGCGTCACAAACGGTAACTAATGTAGGTTAAGTGTATTAGGCGTCACAAACGGTTACTAATGTAGGTTTAGTGTATTAGGCGTCACAAACGGTAACTAATGTAGGTTAAGTGTATTAGGCGTCACAAACGGTTACTAATGTAGGTTTAGTGTATTAGGCGTCACAAACGGTTACTAATGTAGGTTTAGTGTATTAGGCGTCACAAACGGTTACTAATGTAGGTTAAGTGTATTAGGCGTCACAAACGGTTACTAATGTAGGTTTAGTGTATTAGGCGTCACAAACGGTTACCAATGTAGGTTAAGTGTATTAGGCTTCACAAACGGTTACTAATGTATGTTTAGTGTATTAGGCGTCACAAACGGTTACTAATGTAAGTTTAGTGTATTAGGCGTCACAAACGGTTACTAATGTAGGTTAAGTGTATTAGGCGTCACAAACGGTTACTAATGTAGGTTTAGTGTATTAGGCGTCACAAACGGTTACTAATGTAGGTTAAGTGTATTAGGCGTCACAAACGGTTACTAATGTAGGTTAAGTGTATTAGGCGTCACAAACGGTTACTAATGTAGGTTAAGTGTATTAGGCGTCACAAACGGTTACTAATGTTGGTTAAGTGTATTAGGCGTCACAAACGGTTACTAATGTAGGTTAAGTGTATTAGGCGTCACAAACGGTTACTAATGTAAGTTTAGTGTATTAGGCGTCACAAACGGTTACTGCTGTGAGTTTAGTGTATAAGGCGTCACAAACGGTTACTAATGTAGGTTTAGTGTATTAGGCGTCACAAACGGTTACTAATGTAAGTTTAGTGTATTAGGCGTCACAAACGGTTACTGCTGTGAGTTTAGTGTATAAGGCGTCACAAACGGTTACTAATGTGGGTTAAGTGTATTAGGCGTCACAAACGGTTACTAATGTAGGTTAAGTGTATTAGGCGTCACAAACGGTTACTAATGTAGGTTTAGTGTATTAGGCGTCACAAACGGTTACTAATGTAGGTTTTTTTTTATTAGGCGTCACAAACGGTTACTTATGTAAGTTTAGTGTATTAGGCGTCACAAACGGTTACTTAAGTAGGTTAAGTGTATTCTGTCGGCATAATCTAGTACTTTTCATATGCTAACGAGATCGAAACAGATATAGCATTTTGTAAACATATTGATAAGTCATGCGACAACAGAAAACGTGATATTGTAAGTTTAAAAGTGATTGTCTGTCTACAACGGTGGCCTTTGGGGACAGGTTTACGTGGGCTGACAGCATTGCTATGTCACTGGAATCTTGGTCTTGTTTCTACGCCAACGTGACTTACTCGCCCACGTGTACAACATTTCAGACTTATACTACAACGCAGTCTGACTGTAAACTAGATCCGGACTAACGCTGTGTGTTACGGACCCATGGATATTGGTAAACGGCCCGTTTAGTAAGTTGTATATTAATTACTTTAGTCTGTCAACAAATGTAAATATTTTACGCAGACAGCCCCGAATTAAACAGGACACCAACAACCATATCCTTGATGTCGCCTACGTTCAGGTACTGATGTCCTTCTGGAAACATTTGCCTGATATAAGTAGCATCCGCTCAAATCCTGCCGCCACAATAGGATTAAAGAGCACGACATTCAAAGTGCTTGTACTTTGATAAAAAATTGTTCCGTAAGCAATCAGATCGCTTTTTTTTTTTTAATTTCGATGAAGTTATATTTTCAATTGTCGATAGCAGGTTTACCGAAATCATTTAGAGAATAAGATGGTCATTACACTATTATCTGTACGTTTAGAAACAAATAATTAAACATTTTACATTGACTTGTGAAACGGCGTTCTGCTTTGGGTCATACGTTGACATCCTGTGACATATTAGGCTTCTGTCTTTGTGTACACATTTAGATAGACAAGATATATATCTAAGACTCTGTGATTCAGTTGAAAAGCCATCACTGTATACAATAAAACGGGCTTACATAAACATACTGTTTCATCTGCTTTTCAGAATTTTTGTTGGTTTTAGAAAGAAATCAGAAGTTGTTATTGAAAAGCATTAAACCATACAGTGTATCGCGAGTTTTAGATAAAATCTTAACATTTATATAACGGTGACATACTCACCAACGAAATTGTCATGTTCCTGTACAAGACTGTAGAACGTATACAGTACCCCCCTAACAGTCGTTTTATCCTTCCGACACTCGTCAACCAGACTGAACCCAATCAAATGAACGGAACTTTGTGAAGTCAAAATCAGCAGAAACGAAGTTGTGGTATTGACAGAGCGATGGATGCCAAGAATTTGTATCTCTATCAATTCATTAAATGTAAGATTTTGGATAAACATATATTACATGTTTATTCTACTTTATTTATTTCTAATTCTGTTACATCCCATAATACATACCTACAATTGTAAGTAAATAAACGATTCAAAACTAACATTATTTCACAGACAGCTATCAAGTGATCACGTGATGGTAATTTACATCAACGTCATGGGAAAGTGATTACTACGTCACCTGATCGAAGAATTGAGGTGACGGGGAAATGAACTATGTGTACACAGCTGTTTACAGCGTTAAGAACGTAGCTAACGAGAGTACAACGTGATTTTAAGTAAGAATCTAATCCTCTCCGATGAGCATAGGTGGGTGAGGAACTGCAATGTCGCATCAAAACGAGACAGGAATTTAATTTTTATATCAGCCCCGTATTGTTTTGTTTTTCTGTTAGGTGAGCTCTCAAGGGAAAAATAAGATCTAATTTTCTCCGAGAAAGTGGGAACGGCTGGAAAATTTTCAATGTCAAAGTTAACGATTATATAGGGTATAAACTTGTTACGTGTGGGTGGACCACAGTTACTAAGTACGTCAGGGCATCCAACGGACGTGACAAACGCAGGTGTGATTTCAAAAGGTGATTAGAATGAACCCAGATTAATGTGCCGCGGTACGGGTTGTTGCAACAAAACTAACGGTTATATTACTGTGCCGCGGTACGGGTTGTTACAACAAAACTAACGGTTATATTAATGTGCCGCGGTACGGGTTGTTGCAACAAAACTAACGGTTATATTAATGTGCCGCGGTACGGGTTGTTGCAACAAAACTAACGGTTATATTAATGTGCCGCGGTACGGGTTGTTACAACAAAACTAACGGTTATATTAATGTGCCGCGGTACGGGTTGTTGCAACAAAACTAACGGTTATATTAATGTGCCGCGGTACGGGTTGTTGCAACAAAACTAACGGTTATATTAATGTGCCGCGGTACGGGTTGTTACAACAAAACTAACGGTTATATTAATGTGCCGCGGTGGAGAAGTATAAAATTTGACTCGTAATGTATGGTAATTGACCTGTAGCTATAAATTCGTACAGCATGTACTGTAAAATACTGACAATTTCCATACAGACTTCATTGGCTGTTCTATTGTACGTATACAGAAATACTTATCAGACATATATAACGTCTTAACGTTTCTGATTTTATGAAGCTATTTTAAGTAGTAGGAGTGAAAGGAAGGTCGTAAGAATAAATATCATCAGGGGGATTTAATTGTATCTTCAAACTATACAATATAGTTTTAAAAGATGACGTCAATCTCCGTATCCATGAGTCTGTAGCTAGGGAAGGTTTTATAGATGTTCGGTAATTTGTCGTGAGTCGAGGGAAAATCTGGAAGCTGCACTACAATAGTTGATCCTCATAAAATACCAACTATATTAACAAAGCTGAAGCATCGAATTACAGGAGTTGTATTAAATCGTTCTATAACTTTCGACAGCTGTTCTCACTTGACTTCACCTCATCATTCAAGGAGGAATTAAAGTGTTTTTCGAACCGTAATGACGTCATGTTTCCTGATGACCTTGAGGTCAGTCAGCATTCTGGGTTACTCTGTACACTGTTCTCTACAAGGGCATGCGCAATGCGGCACGAAGGTTCCCAACAACCTGGCTGATTTAGGTCTTCGTCTTCACTGAAGAATCCTAGAAGGACGAACTTGACTCAATGGTATCTAAATTTGTATCTAAAGGTGTTACTTTATATGTGTCTGCTGTACAACCCTTTTATGATCGTTTGTGGTAGACACGACTGGTGGGCTTTTAGTCTCTGTTTACCGTGACCAGCTCGCCATGTTTTAAAATTCATTTTCTGTTTCATTTAAAAGGTAATATCAAAAATAATCACCAGAAAAAATATCTTGGATGTATGTCATGTGTCAATTTTACAGATCGACAAAGTTGCTACCTGAAGCAATATCCACTAATACACGGGGATCTAAATGCACTTTTGACAGACATCGCACACATATACCAAAATTTAAGCATCTGAACCTAATTCAGTGTGATCAGATGTAACTTAAATCATATCCTCGAAATTTGATACCGAAAAATTGAAAAACTAAACAGAGACAAAACCGTTAAATGCTTGTGCCCACAGCATTGAATTTACAATTAAAATGTGGCTGATGTCTTCATACGTAACTCCACGTTAGTAGAATTTTCATGGAGTCACACGTTCGATCTCAGCTACTTACATCAAGATATATATTTTTTTCAATACACCTTTTAATGAACTTATTCTTGTGGCCACTTAGTTATTCCTACTCCTATCTATTTATTGAATGTCGGGATAAATGAACCACACTACTGATACTTAGTAATTTACACAATGGTTTCTCCTCAGTCGCCTCCCAATGGTTTCTGTTAATAGCATCACTGACGAGTTCTGGAAGGAGGAAACATTATCCTCGTGGATTGCTTTAAGAATTATAAGAAATAAAAACTATCGTGTCTGCATTGGTGGCAAATTAAAAAAAAACGGAGCATGAAATTGGTTTCATTATACGACATTCGACACACAACATTCGAAACACAACATTCGACATACAACATTCGACATACAACATTCAACATACGACATTCGACATACAACATTCGACATACAACATTCGACATACAACATTCAATATACAACATTTAACATACGACATTCAACAAACAACATTCGACATACAACATTCGACATACAACATTCGAAACACAACATTCGACATACAACATTCAACATACGACATTCGACATACAACATTCAACATACGACATTCGACATACAACATTCGACATACAACATTCGAAACACGACATTCGACATACAACATTCGAAACACGACATTCGACATACAACATTCGAAACACAACATTCGACATACGACATTCGACATACGACATTTGACATTCAGAATTAGGGATCATTTGGAAGATTTCATTAAGCTTTTTGGGCAGGTAATAGTGATTTGCTTTAACTAATCGTTTTTCAAGTCATTTGTTAAGTAATCGGATTAAGAAATGTACGCTCAGCAGACATTTTGGTGACCACTCACCTGTGTTGCTACAATCAATTTGCAAGGTAAGCTTGTATAGTTTGAGCTCGTAGAATCACAATTCTCTTGCTTCATTTTAAATAATCTCCTTTTAAAAGTGATATTGTCTTAAATATAGATATCAAACATCCCAGATAGAAAAAAAAATGCATCATTGTTTTCGTAAAGTCTGTCTGTTTATCACATAATCTCAAGTTACCAATTGTAATCAAACTTTGCCTCATGCTCATTCGAAGAAAGTGCTTGAGTGGGAGTGATCTTTTAACCCTGAGGTGTAATGTCAAGATCGCTGTTACTGATTAAAACTCATATTTACCGCCGATATTTCGATCCCGGGTTATTGTAATCTACGTTTCGAAAACTTTTACTTATCTCGGTCATCTCCTTCAAATTTTAGTCCCTTGGTATTCCTGGTAAGTCCTAGAAAGACAAAACAGGAATATGACTCGGGTCAACTCGGGTCAACTTTGAGTCCTAGAAAGACAAAACAGGAATATGACTCGGGTCAACTCGGGTCAACTTTGAGTCCTAGAAAGACAAAACAGGAATATGACTCGGGTCAACTCGGGTCAACTTTGAGTCCTAGAAAGACAAAACAGGAATATGACTCGGGTCAACTTATAATGTGGCACTACTGTTTCTAAAGGATGAATCCAATGATGTTTGACCGGAAGTAAGTCATAATTCAATAAAAGATAAATCCCAACATAATATTCCGGAATGGTGTGTTTATATGCTTTGTAATCTATAATTGTACTTATATTCATTAGCTGAAAAGGGGGCGTTTTAAATGCCGTTTGGAAGAAAATCTACCCGGGGACTATTTTTGACTGCGTAGTTGACGGCGTGATTCGGTTAATAACTTCAATAATTTCAATGTTTTCAGGTTATTAAGTATAACTGAATATAACTCTAAAAATCTAGGGCAGATTTAATTTTAATTCTGCGTGAATTATAACCACAAATTACAGAGGTCGTGAATCATGTTTTTGGTGGATCACTTTCCCTGAGTTTATGGTTCGGTTCCTAATTTTGGAAAAACTGGCAAATTGCCAAAATCAAGTCCTGACTTTGTTGTTTCTAGTTATCTGCCCCCTCTCTTCTTCTTCTTTTACTCCCTAACTTTTTACTAAAGGGAAAATACTATTATTATTAGCAAATATCATTCTATCAGAAGTAACCTCCGATACGAGAATACAGCTGTCTCAGTAAAAATACTGCAAATATTGAAAGTGTAGTATAAATAGCGTATCTACCTACATTGATACAGATATTGGATTACACAACACGGAAAGGCCAACTGGGTCTTCAGGGACTTATAATTACACGGCAGTACAGTTCTCACCAGTTGAGAATACAAATATGTGCATTCTAAAACACGATTCGATTTATTACATATACCTAAAGATGGCAGATCTTCAGAGTTGCTTACGATGTACAAATGTATAAGATATAAGAAGTATTACAGGAGAATTTTGACAGGTGACAATTCTAGATTTAAATATCTCATTTCCATTTACATATTTATATTTCAATGTCCTTTTGAACTCTGCTCTATACAACCAGATATAAATAAGTTTCAGCAATATTTAGAGGCAAGTACAAGGGAGCTGACTCTATCTCAAGGCCATCCCTCCCCAGTATGCACCACTGCTAATCTCTCAATTACATTTCAAAACACGTCACATGGACGAAACCACATATTCGTTATTAGCATAATAAAAAGAGTGTCAAGTATTCATGTTTCATCAGTGTGATATCTAACTGAGGGGATACCTCCAAAATGTTACACGGTGACCGAACGCCAGTGTATGGATGCAGTATCTATGTGTGACAAGAAGGCGATACCATTTCCCAATGAGATCACTATGACGACTGTTAAACTTCTCCATAATTTTCATCAAAGGCAGAGACGGTGGCGAGAACTCTCAGGTTTTAATGATGAAAACTAGTTCAGCATATAAGCACCGCCTCTACACAGAGAAGAAATAATGGGCCCGAAAAAAATGTTTGACTTATCCGATGTATTCGATTTAAGCGAGTTCGACACAAGTGAGTTTTAGTGTAGTCTTTCATCATTTGAAGTACAAACTCATTTCTCTTTTTAAAAAAGCTAGAAGAATGTCCGCTCTGCAATCTCTGTAACACTGAATATATCGTACATCTATTATAGAAATGTGGTAAATTCCTAATTCTAATTCAATGTCTGATATGTTGCCGAAGACTTTATTCTTATTTTTTTATAAGATAAACAAACATACATTTTTGGTTAGATCAGTAATAAGAACATTTCAATAAATAAAGTTGGCTTTATTAATTCATTTATTTAACAGATGTAACGTCCGCTGTAGTGGCGATTCTGCAGACCAGATGACGTCGATAATCTGGTTATTCTGCATTTAAAACAGTTAACTATTTGATACATGTAATATACTCCAGTACATTTCCATTTATAGACACGTGTTTTGTACTGAAAAGAATATTCCACTGACATTCATTGGATGTTTAACCCGATGTTTGAATAAACTAAATCCTTCGATTGCTTCTATAGTATTTTGTAGAAATTTCGACAAGAGTTGAGTTAATAAACTATTGATAAGCTAAACGTGTAAGTGTACTATTGATGAACGTAAAGACGTGTACGTGAACTATTGTTGAACGTAAAGACGTGTAAGTGTACTAATGATAAACGTAAAGACGTGTAAGTGTACTAATGATAAACGTAAAGACGTGTAAGTGTACTATTGATAAACGTAAAGACGTGTAAGTATACTATTTATAAACGTAAAGACGTGTAAGTGTACTATTGATGAACGTAAAGACGTGTAAGTGTACTATTGATAAGCGTAAAAACGTGTACGTGTACTATTGATGAACGTAAAGACGTGTAAGTGTACTATTGATGAATGTAAAGACGTGTAAGTGTACTATTGATGAACGTAAAGACGTGTAAGTGTACTATTGATGAACGTAAAGACGTGTACGTGTACTGTTGATGAACGTAAAGACGTGTAAGTGTACTATTGATAAACGTAAAGACGTGTACGTGTACTATTGATAAACGTAAAGACGTGTAAGTGTACTATTGATGAACGTAAAGACGTGTAAGTGTACTAATGATGAACGTAAAGACGTGTAAGTATACTATTGATGAACGTAAGTAAATGTATCTAACTCTAGATTTGTAAAAAAACAAAGTGATGCTATAATTCACTTGTGTGTTTTGTATTGTCTCCGTGTGATAGGAAAACCTGATACAGGAACATGTTTTTCCACATTGTCATTTATAAACTGTGGACAAACCATTTCACAAAAATTCCACTCAGTTCACCATCATCACAATAATTCTGATAATTGTGATATAATGAAAATGAAGATGTACACGTAAAAAAATCCTTTCAGGGAATCGAACCCCGGACGGCAAGGTGAAAAACGAGTGTGTTATCACTGCGCCAGGCAACAGCCATCTGATGATAATGATGATGATGATGATGATGATGATGATGATGATGATGTTTCGTTTAGATCTTGCAAAATCTCGGCAAATTAACTGACACGCTTAAGTGAAGCCATACATCAGGCATTTCAATGTGTGTAACTTGATGATGACCAACACTCGATTTAAGGCAGAACATATCTTACTAAGTTAGAGAAGTTTTCGTCCGAATTTAAACGCGCTGAAAGCAAAACAATATCCTGTTTGGTCAAAAAGAAACATAAGAAAAATTATACCATCACGGAAAAGTTTTACCATCACTACAAAAGTTATATCATCACTACAAAAGTTATGTCATCACTAGAAAAGTTAAGTCATCACTAGAAAAGTTATGTCATCACTACAAAAGTTATGTCATCACTGGAAAAGTTATGTCATCACTACAAAAGTTATGTCATCACTACAAAATTATGTCATCACTAGAAAAGTTATGTCATCACTACAAAAGTTATGTCATCACTAGAAAAGTTATGTCATCACTAGAAAAGTTATGTCATCACTACAAAAATTATGTCATCACTAGAAAAGTTATGTCATCACTACAAAAGTTATGTCATCACTAGAAAAGTTAAGTCATCACTAGAAAAGTTATGTCATCACTACAAAAGTTGTCATCAGTAGAAAAGTTATGTCATAACTACAAAAGTTATGTCATCACTACAAAAATTATGTCATCACTAGAAAAGTTATGTCATCACTAGAAAAGTTATGTCATCACTACAAAAATTATGTCATCACTAGAAAAGCTATGTCATCACTACAAAAATTATGTCATCACTAGAAAAGTTATGTCATCACTAGAAAAGTTATGTCATCACTACAAAAATTATGTCATCACTAGAAAAGTTATGTCATCACTAGAAAAGTTATATCATCACTAGAAAAGTTATGTCATCACTACAAAAATTATGTCATCACTAGAAAAGTTATGTCATCACTAGAAAAGTTATGTCATCGCTACAAAAATTATGTCATCACTAGAAAAGTTATGTCATCACTAGAAAAGTTATGTCATCACTACAAAAGATATGTCATCAACAAAAAAATTATATCATCACGGAATAGTTATGTCATCAACAGAAGAAGTGATTACATGAGATTTGTCTGATATAATCACTGCAGTGGTGAGACGATTTTTTTTATCAAATTGATAAAATTCCTATATTTCCCTGGCACGAATGTAATAAGAAGATTTTTAAGGATGATATAGAGATGATCAAATCGAAAACATTTACTGTCGCCTGTCAGTATAAGACTGCGTTTCTTTGGAGATATCATTATCTGTGTTACCGTCGATTCCAAATTTAGGATAAAAATGGCTTCTACGTTACAAAGTTTGATTTATTTTCAAAAGAAAAAGCTAAATGTAAATGACATTATTATTAAAATAACCACGTGACGTTCGGCAACGGATATTATTGTCAATATAAAAACAAAATATAAAAAGGTAAAATGATGAAAAATAATAGTTCTAAATATTTGGAAATTTGAATGAAATACCAGTAATGACTCGGGGGCCGCCTTGTACTAAGGGACTAGTGATGTGACTGAAATACCAGTAATGACACGGGGGCCGGCTTGTATTAAGGGACTAGTGATGTTACTGAAATACCAGTAATGACTCGGGGGCCGCCTTGTACTAAGGGACTAGTGATGTGACTGAAATACCAGTAATGACACGGGGGCCGGCTTGTACTAAGGGACTAGTGATGTTACGGAAATACCAGTAATGACACAGGAGACGGTACTAAGGGACTAGTGATGTTACTGAAATACCAGTAATGACACGGGGGCCGGCTTGTACTAAGGGACTAGTGATGTTACTGAAATACCAGTAATGACTCGGGGCCGGCTTGTACTAAGGGACTAGTGATGTTACTGAAATACCAGTAATGACAAGGGGGACGGTACTAAGCGACTAGTGATGTTACTGAAATACCAGTAATGACACGGGGGCCGGCTTGTACTAAGGGACTAGTGATGTTACTGAAATACCAGTAATGACACGGGGGTCGGCTTGTACTAAGGGACTAGTGATGTTACTGAAATACCAGTAATGACACGGGGGCCGGCTTGTACTAAGGGACTAGTGATGTTACTGAAATACCAGTAATGACACGGGGGCCGGCTTGTACTAAGGGACTAGTGATGTTACTGAAATACCAGTAATGACTCGGGGGCCGGCTTGTACTAAGGGACTAGTGATGTTACTGAAATACCAGTAATGACACGGGGGCCGGCTTGTACTAAGGGACTAGTGATGTTACTGAAATACCAGTAATGACACGGGGGCCGGCTTGTACTAAGGGACTAGTGATGTTACTGAAATACCAGTAATGACTGAAATACGGGGGCCGGCTTGTACTAAGGGACTAGTGATGTTACTGAAATACCAGTAATGACTCGGGGGCCGGCTTGTACTAAGGGACTAGTGATGTTACTGAAATACCAGTAATGACTCGGGGGCCGGCTTGTACTAAGGGACTAGTGATGTTACTGAAATACCAGTAATGACTCGGGGGCCGGCTTGTACTAAGGGACTAGTGATGTTACTGAAATACCAGTAATGACACGGGGGCCGGCTTGTACTAAGGGACTAGTGATGTTACTGAAATACCAGTAATGACACGGGGGCCGGCTTGATGTTACTAAGGGACTAAGGGACTAGTGATGTTACGGAAATACCAGTAATGACACGGGGGGCGGCTTGTACTAAGGGACTAGTGATGTTACTGAAATACCAGTAATGACAAGGGGGCCGGCTTGTGCTAAGGGACTAGTGATGTTACTGAAATACCAGTAATGACTCGGGGGCCGGCTTGTACTAAGGGACTAGTGATGTTACTGAAATACCAGTAATGACACTGGGGCCGGCTTGTACTAAGGGACTAGTGATGTTACTGAAATACCAGTAATGACAAGGGGGCCGGCTTGTACTAAGGGACTAGTGATGTTACTGAAATACCAGTATTGACACGGGGGCCGGCTTGTACTAAGGGACTAGTGATGTTACTGAAATACCAGTAATGACAAGGGGGCCGGCTTGTACTAAGGGACTAGTGATGTTACTGAAATACCAGTAATGACTCGGGGGCCGGCTTGTACTAAGGGACTAGTGATGTTACTGAAATACCAGTAATGACTCGGGGGCCGGCTTGTACTAAGGGACTAGTGATGTTACTGAAATACCAGTAATGACAAGGGGGCCGGCTTGTACTAAGGGACTAGTGATGTTACTGAAATACCAGTAATGACTCGGGGGCCGGCTTGTACTAAGGGACTAGTGATGTTACTGAAATACCAGTAATGACTCGGGGGCCGGCTTGTACTAAGGGACTAGTGATGTTACTGAAATACCAGTAATGACTCGGGGGCCGGCTTGTACTAAGGGACTAGTGATGTTACTGAAATACCAGTAATGACTTGTACTAAGGGACTAGTGATGTTACTGAAATACCAGTAATGGGGGGCCGGCTTGTACTACTAAGGGACTAGTGATGTTACTGAAATACCAGTAATGACTCGGGGGCCGGCTTGTACTAAGGGACTAGTGATGTTACTGAAATACAAGTATTGACACGGGGGCCGGCTTGTACTAAGGGACTAGTGATGTTACTGAAATACCAGTAATGACTCGGGGGCCGGCTTGTACTAAGGGACTAGTGATGTTACTGAAATACCAGTAATGACTCGGGGGCCGGCTTGTACTAAGGGACTAGTGATGTTACTGAAATACCAGTAATGACTAATGTTACTGAAATACCAGTAATGACTAAGGGACTAGTGATGTTACTGAAATACCAGTAATGACACGGGGGCCGGCTTGTACTAAGGGACTAGTGATGTTACTGAAATACCAGTAATGACACGGGGGCCGGCTTGTACTAAGGGACTAGTGATGTTACTGAAATACCAGTAATGACTCGGGGGCCGGCTTGTACTAAGGGACTAGTGATGTTACTGAAATACCAGTAATGACTCGGGGGCCGGCTTGTACTAAGGGACTAGTGATGTTACTGAAATACCAGTAATGGACTAGTGATGTTACTGAAATACCAGTAATGACACGGGGGTCGGCTTGTACTAAGGGACTAGTGATGTTACTGAAATACCAGTAATGACTCGGGACTAGTGATGTTACTGAAATACCAGTAATGACTTGTACTAAGGGACTAGTGATGTTACTGAAATACCAGTAATGACTCGGGGGCCGGCTTGTACTAAGGGACTAGTGATGTTACTGAAATACCAGTAATGACTCGGGGGCCGGCTTGTACTAAGGGACTAGTGATGTTACTGAAATACCAGTAATGACTCGGGGGCCGGCTTGTACTAACTAGTGATGTTACTGAAATACCAGTAATGACAAGGGGCCGGCTTGTACTAAGGGACTAGTGATGTTACTGAAATACCAGTAATGACTCGGGGGCCGGCTTGTACTAAGGGACTAGTGATGTTACTGAAATACCAGTAATGACTCGGGGGCCGGCTTGTACTAAGGGACTAGTGATGTTACTGAAATACCAGTAATGACTCGGGGTGATGTTACTGTACTAAGACTCGGACTAGTGATGTTACTGAAATACCAGTAATGACTCGGGGGCCGGCTTGTACTAAGGGACTAGTGATGTTACTGAAATACCAGTAATACCTCGGGGCCTGCTTGTACTAAGGGACTAGTGATGTTACTGAAATACCAGTAATGACACCGGGGCCGGCTTGTACTAAGGGACTAGTGATGTTACTGAAATACCAGTAATGACTCGGGGGCCGGCTTGTACTAAGGGACTAGTGATGTTACTGAAATACCAGTAATGACTCGGGGGCCGGCTTGTACTAAGGGACTAGTGATGTTACTGAAATACCAGTAATGACTCGGGGGCCGGCTTGTACTAAGTGATGTTACTGAAATACCAGTAATGACACGGGGGCCGGCTTGTACTAAGGGACTAGTGATGTTACTGAAATACCAGTACTAAGGGACTAGTGATGTTACTGAAATACCAGTAATGACACGGGGGCCGGCTTGTACTAAGGGACTAGTGATGTTACTGAAATACCAGTAATGACTCGGGGGCCGGCTTACCAGTACTAAGGGACTAGTGATGTTACTGAAATACCAGTAATGACTCGGGGGCCGGCTTGTACTAAGGGACTAGTGATGTTACTGAAATACCAGTAATGACTCGGGGGCCGGCTTGTACTAAGGGACTAGTGATGTTACTGAAATACCAGTAATGACAAGGGGGCCGGCTTGTACTAAGGGACTAGTGATGTTACTGAAATACCGGTAATGACTCGGGGGACGGTACTAAGGGACTAGTGATGTTACTGAAATACCAGTAATGACTCGGGGGCCGGCTTGTACTAAGGGACTAGTGATGTTACTGAAATACCAGGGACTAGTGATGTTACTGAAATACCAGTAATGACTCGGGGGCTAAGGGACTAGTGATGTTACTGAAATACCAGTAATGACTAAGGGACTAGTGATGTTACTGAAATACCAGTAATGACACGGGGGCCGGTTGTACTAAATGGACTAGTGATGTTACTGAAATACCAGTAATGACTCGGGGGCCGGCTTGTACTACTAAGTAGATGTTACTGAAATACCAGTAATGACTCGGGGGCCGGCTTGTACTAAGGGACTAGTGATGTTACTGAAATACCAGTAATGACACGGGGGCCGGCTTGTACTAAGGGACTAGTGATGTTACTGAAATACCAGTAATGACACGGGGGCCGGCTTGTACTAAGGGACTAGTGATGTTACTGAAATACCAGTAATGACACGGGGGCCGGCTTGTACTAAGGGACTAGTGATGTTACTGAAATACCAGTAATGACTCGGGGATGTTACTGAAATACCAGTAATGGCTTAGTGACTAAGGGACTAGTGATGTTACTGAAATACCAGTAATGACTCGGGGGCCGGCTTGTACTAAGGGACTAGTGATGTTACTGAAATACCAGTAATGACTCGGGGGCCGGCTTGTACTAAGGGACTAGTGATGTTACTGAAATACCAGTAATGACTCGGGGGCCGGCTTGTACTAAGGGACTAGTGATGTTACTGAAATACCAGTAATAACTCGGGGCCTGCTTGTACTAAGGGACTAGTGATGTTACTGAAATACCAGTAATGACTCGGGGGCCGGCTTGTACTAAGGGACTAGTGATGTTACTGAAATACCAGTAATGACTCGGGGGCCGGCTTGTACTAAGGGACTAGTGATGTTACTGAAATACAAGTATTGACACGGGGGCCGGCTTGTACTAAGGGACTAGTGATGTTACTGAAATACCAGTAATGACACGGGGGCCGGCTTGTACTAAGGGACTAGTGATGTTACTGAAATACCAGTAATGACACGGGGGCCGGCTTGTACTAAGGGATTAGTGATGTTACTGAAATACCAGTAATGACAGTCGCGGGAAGCTTGTACTAAGGGACTAGTGATGTTACTGAAATACCAGTAATGACTCGGGGCCGGCTTGTACTAAGGGACTAGTGATGTTACTGAAATACCAGTAATGACACGGGGGGCGGCTTGTACTAAGGGACTAGTGATGTTACTGAAATACCAGTAATGACTCGGGGGCCGGCTTGTACTAAGGGACTAGTGATGTTACTGAAATACCAGTAATGACTCGGGGGACGGTACTAAGCGACTAGTGATGTTACTGAAATACCAGTAATGACACGGGGGCCGGCTTGTACTAAGGGACTAGTGATGTTACTGAAATACCAGTAATGACTCGGGGGCCGGCTTGTACTAAGGGACTAGTGATGTTACTGAAATACCAGTAATGACTCGGGGGCTGGCTTGTGCTAAGGGAGTAGTGATGTTACTGAAATACCAGTAATGACACGGGGGCCGGCTTGTACTAAGGGACTAGTGATGTTACTGAAATACCAGTAATAACTCGGGGCCTGCTTGTACTAAGGGACTGGTGATGTTACTGAAATACCAGTAATGACACGGGGGCCGGCTTGTACTAAGGGACTAGTGATGTTACTGAAATACCAGTAATAACTCGGGGCCTGCTTGTACTAAGGGACTGGTGATGTTACTGAAATACCAGTAATGACACGGGGGCCGGCTTGTACTAAGGGACTAGTGATGTTACTGAAATACCAGTAATGACTCGGGGGCCCGCTTGTACTAAGGGACTATAATAATATAATATACTAAATTGATATAGCGCCTTAACTAATTCGTTAGGATTACACTAAAGCGCTTTACATAAAATAACATAAAGAATTAAGCATAAAAGTATATCGTTCATTATCCATCAATGGAAAATGTCCATCACAAAAAACCTAAAACATTAAAACTATGTCATACACTGTCTATCAATAGAAATCCTATCACAATTTAAAGGATGTTTTAAAAAGATGTGTTTTCAGTGCGGATTTAAAAGCAGACAAAGATTCTATGTTCCTCATGGAAAATGGAAGATTATTTCACAAGTGTGCTGCTGCTGTATCAAAGCAGCGGTGTCCATATGTGGTAGCCGTTGCTTTGGGGGAAATAAGCAATGCACCAGACTGTGACCTCAGTGTCCGAGTTGGTTTATAGGGACGTACAAGTTCCTTGAGGTACTCTGGTGAGTTCCCATGGAGAGCCTTAAACACAGTCATGAGCAGCTTATACTGACAGCAGTATTCAAACGGAAGCCAATGTAAGGATTTCAGCACAGGTGTTATATGGTCCCTTTTTTAGTTCTTGTAATGAGTCGCGCCGCAGTATTTTGCACTCTCTGGAGACGCTTAGCCAATGTACCTGGAATGCCATATAACAAAGCGTTCCCATAGTCCAGTCTGGATGTTACGAGTGAATGCACTAGAGTCTTGCAGGCATCAGTGGACAGAAATTGCCGAATACACCCGATATTCCTTATTTGAAAGTGGCATGACTTTGTTACAGAAGTCACTTGTTTTTCCATACTCAGAGAGCTATCCATGAAAACTCCAAGGTTCTTTACAAATGGGACAGCCCTGATAGAGTTGTTGCCAACTTGAACCTGGAATGCTGGAATGTTTTTCATTTTGTGTTTTGGAGTGAACACAATGACTCCCGTTTTGTCTTGATTCAGTTTTAACATATTCGAAACTGTCCATGAACTAATGTCTGATAGACATGCTTCCATCCGTGCAGATAGGTCAACCAAATTGTCAGTGGGTCTTATAACCATATACAATTGGGTATCATCTGCATAGCAATGATAGGACAGGTCGTGACGGCGACAAATATCTCCGATCGGTTTGGAGTAAAGACAGTACTTTCTTGGCCCAAGTACTGATCCTTGGGGTACACCAAAAGACAGTGTTCTATCCTTGGAAGTAGTACAGCCTATAGCCACATTTTGCCCTCTGTCAGTTAAGTAAGACTGTGTCCAGGAGAGTGCATCATTGGACACACCGTATGTATGTTCCAACCGCTTAAACAGTGTACCGTGATCAATAACATCAAACGCGGAGGATAAGTCCAACAGTACAAGAACAGCTGAACAATTGCAGTCCAACGCATTTGCTATGTCATGGTGTACCCTCAAAAGAGCAGTATCTGTTGAATGGAATGGACGGTAAGCTGACTGATGCTTGTCGTTAAGATGGTTTACATCGAGATGTGCTTCTAGACGCTTTGCCACTACCTTCTCCAGAATTTTAGACAGGAATGGCAGGTTTGATACCGGCCGGTAGTTTTTCATCACCTCCTTGTCCAAACCAGGTTTTTTTAGCAATGGCCGAATGATGGCTGTTTTAAAACAAATCGGTACCTTTTGCTCAACCAGAGACTTGTTAATGATAGCAGAAATCAGCAGGAGCAGGTGTTCCATACACTGTTTCAAAAGGTATGTAGGAATAGGGTCAAGTTCACAGGATTTGGAAGGCGCACTAATGATAATCTTGCGAAGTTCGTCAATAGATACCGGGTCAAACTATGTCAGATGTCCACCTTGAAATTCACTGTCTGATGACATAGAAACAGTATTAACATCCACCGAAGCATTCATCAAAGCAAGTTCATTTCTTAATGTGACAATTTTGTTTATGAAGAATGAACTAAACTGTTCTGATAAGTCTTCTTGAGACCCGCAACTTGGAAGAACAGTATCATGTTTCTAACCCATTATGCCTTTGGCAAGTTTGTGCAGTTGTTTATGATTATTGCGACAATGTTCAATCTTACTGGAGTAATATTCACGTTTGGTTTGAATAAGACGTTTGCTCACTTTTCGACACTGGTCTTTGTATAACTGATTGTGGATTGCAAGTCGTGTTCTCCTCCATAACCTCTCAGCTGTGCGCCGTTTCTGTTTCTCACCACGGAGTTTTTCATTATACCACGGGGTATTATTCCTCAATGTCACAACTTTAGAAATCAGTGGAGCATGTTTGTCAATGATGGTACTTATACCAGTATTGTAGGCATTTACGAGGTCATCCACTGTGCCATCTACAGACTGTAGAGTATGGGATGATTTAATATCCTCAATCAAATCTGCCATACAAACTGATTTGAATCTTCGAAATGAGACTTCTTTCCTGATTAGTTTGGGCTTTGAGACATTTAAGGAGGTACAAATAGCCAGGTGGTCACATATGATATTACCTTTGGAATCACTGAGATGAGGATCAAAGATGGATGGCACAGACAGATTGAGAGGACTTCCATCGCGTGTGATTACTACATCCAACGTGTGTCCATGGATGTGTGTGGCCCCTGTAACGTGCTGAACTAGGTTGTAGCCTTCCAAGAGACTCAAAAACCGACGGGCGTCGCCGTCGTTAGAGTCATCCAGGTGAAAGTTCAAGTCAACAGTTATAACAACATCCTGTGATATTGCAGCTTGGAGATCAAGATAGGAAGACCACTGTTCGAAAAACTGACTGTTTCGAAAGTCGTTCTTTTTAGAAGACGGTGGCCGATATATTACACAGAGTCTAAAATGTGAAGTAGAGCCAGCAGTTACTGAGTACTCTGCATGCTCAAAGTTAGTCCAGTCATTCTCATCTGGAGACACCACTTGCTTTAACACCAAATTGGACTTGTAAGCCACTGCGATTCCTCCTCCCCGTCTATGACGAGAGGAATGCAGGATGCTGTAACCAGTGGGCAGAAGTTCAGAAATTACACTCGAGTCTATTGAAGAGGTTTCAGTTATTGCCAAAATGTCTGAGTCATTAGATATCAATAGATCGCTAATGGACGATGCCTTGTTCTTAACAGAACGACAATGTTATCAGTTTCAGAGGGGAAGGCGATGGAACATGTCCATGATGTTTCCTTAGATATTTGAGGTTTCCATAATTGACAAGTCTTTGTTGTCCTGATGTCTTGGACCTTATGGAAACATGAGATGGTATAACACACACAGTATCATTAACATCAGATGTAGATGATGGTGAGAGGCCATGCTGTGTAATTAGGTGTACTAAGTTGTTTCTATTAACACCTGACTGCCTAATAACAGTGTTGATGGTGTTTTGGCCATTTGTAGTTATACAGGGTATTGTTCTTATAACTTTTCTGCCACCCTTGGAACCTCTCCTAGTGCGTGAGCAGAATTCACTGGTCAGGGTAGATGGAGATTTAGTAGCACACAGATTTAGTCTCTCAATAACATTCTGCCACGGCTGATTAGGCACATGCTTCACATGTCTCAGTGCTAACAATAGGCACCTGGTGTAGGTAAAAGTCATGGTCTGATAGTCACACTGTGGTCATATAGAGTATCACAGGAAATTAAAACAGTAGGATCACCATGCACCAATGTAGGTGTCTGCCAAATCAGGGTGATGTCTAATAAGTATATCTGGTACAAAACTTGAGTTTGTCAGGAGAGCAAAATGGGAGCAGCCTATCCAGCGCTAACCAGTACTCACTCACTAGTAATGTTACTGAAATACCAGTAATGACACGGGGGCCGGCTTGTACTAAGGGACTAGTGATGTTACTGAAATACCAGTAATGACTCGGAGGCCCGCTTGTACTAAGGGACTTGTGATGTTACTGAAATACCAGTAATGACATGGGGGCCGGCTTGTACTAAGGTACTAGTGATGTTACTGAAATACCAGTAATGACTCGGGGGCCGGCTTATACTAAGGGACTAGTGATGTTACTGAAATACCAGTAATGACTCAGGAGACGGTACTAAGGGACTAGTGATGTTACTGAAATACCAGTAATGACACGGGGGCCGGCTTGTACTAAGGGTAACGACTCGGGGCCGGCTTGTACTAAGGTACTAGTGATGTTACTTTAAAACCAGTAATGACTCGGGGGCCGGCTTGTACTAAGGGTAACGACTCGGGGCCGGCTTGTACTAAGGTACTAGTGATGTTACTTTAAAACCAGTAATGACTCGGGGGCCGGCTTGTACTAAGGGACTAGTGATGTTACAGAAATAACAGTAATGACTCGGGGGCCAGCTTGTACAAAGGGACTAGTGATGTTACTGAAATACCAGTAATGACTCGGGGGCCGGCTTGTACTAAGGGACTAGTGATGTTACTGAAATACCAGTAATGACTCAGGAGACGGTACTAAGGGACTAGTGATGTTACTGAAATACCGGTAATGACACGGGGGCCGGCTTGTACTAAGGGTAACGACTCGGGGCCGGCTTGTACTAAGGTACTAGTGATGTTACTGAAATACCAGTAATGACTCGGGGGCCGGCTTATACTAAGGGACTAGTGATGTTACTGAAATACCAGTAATGACTCAGGAGACGGTACTAAGGGACTAGTGATGTTACTGAAATACCAGTAATGACACGGGGGCCGGCTTGTACTAAGGGTAACGACTCGGGGCCGGCTTGTACTAAGGTACTAGTGATGTTACTTTAAAACCAGTAATGACTCGGGGGCCGGCTTGTACTAAGGGACTAGTGATGTTACAGAAATAACAGTAATGACTCGGGGGCCAGCTTGTACAAAGGGACTAGTGATGTTACTGAAATACCAGTAATGGCTCGGGGCCGGCTTGAACTAAGGGACTAGTGATGTTACTGAAATACCAGTAATGACTTTGTGCTGTGCTCTGTTTTTTCCTTTAACTAGTTGAACTAACGTGGGATTAACGTTGTGTTTCATGGCGTTTTGTAACTTATCAGATACACGATCATGTCATGTTAAGGAAATCATTGTCAGAAGTGAACGACACTATTCCAAAAACTGGCTTCTGTTCTAAATCTTCTGGCAGTTTTGATTTTTTTAGGAAATAAGAAAAATACGAATTAGAATGCTTTATCGGAACTAGATTTGACAAGGAGACAGACAGTGATAGATACAATGTACGGACGACAGATCAGCAGATAAAGGAGACAGACAGTGATAGATACAATGTACGGACGGTAGATCAGCAGATCAAGGAGACAGACAGTGATAGATACAATGTACGGACGGTAGATCAGCAGATAAAGGAGACAGACAGTGATAGATACAATGTACGGACGGTAGATCAGCAGATCAAGGAGACAGACAGTGATAGATACAATGTACGGACGGTAGATCAGCAGATCAAGGAGACAGACAGTGATAGATACAATGTACGGACGGTAGATCAGCAGATCAAGGAGACAGACAGTGATAGATACAATGTACGGACGGTAGATCGGCAGATCAAGGAGACAGACAGTGATAGATACAATGTACGGACGGTAGATCGGCAGATCAAGGAGAAAGACAGTGATAGATACAATGTACGGACGGTAGATCGGCAGATCAAGGAGACAGACAGTGATAGATACAATGTACGGACGGTAGATCGGCAGATCAAGGAGACAGACAGTGATAGATACAATGTACGGACGGTAGATCAGCAGATCAAGGAGACAGACAGTGATAGATACAATGTACGGACGGTAGATCAGCAGATCAAGGAGACAGACAGTGATAGATACAATGTACGGACGGTAGATCAGCAGATCAAGGAGACAGACAGTGATAGATACAATGTACGGACGGTAGATCGGCATATAAAGGAGACAGACAGTGATAGATACAATGTACGGACGGTAGATCAGCAGATCAAGGAGACAGACAGTGATAGATACAATGTACGGACGGTAGATCGGCATATAAAGGAGACAGACAGTGATAGATTTAATGTATGGACGACAGATCAGCAGATAAAGGCGACAGACAGTGATAGATACAATGTACGGACGGTAGATCAGCAGATAAAAGAGACAGACAGGTATAGATTTCCGCGTAGATTTTGTAGTGTAGAAAGTGTTTCTATCGATTTGTTGTTAGCACCGTCGAAAATGTCACCGTTTTTAAGCTTGGCCATCAAAATTACGTAACGTGTATGCTATTGTCTCCTATTTCCATCTATCATTTCATCTAACCAACACGATCGATAGAGGGACTTTACAGTCCCGGAATCGGAAGGCTTTATAAATCACTTGAGAGCAAATTTACTGGTCATGGTACAATGTATGCGCTACCCAGACAGTAATAGTGTACAAATCGAAATGAAAACAGCTACAGGGTCCTGGTAGTGCGTGTTTGCTTGGTCTTCTGAAAAATAATGTCTTTATACAGTGTTTTCAGACTGGCCGACTGACGAATGTCAACATGACATGATCCACATCAAGAAATCATCAGGAGACATCATGACTGATACCACATCCGGAGACAGAAAATCATCAGGAGACCTCATGACGGGTACCACATCCGCAGACAAGAAATCCTCAGGAGACATCATGACGGGTACCACATCCGCAGACAGGAAATCATCAGGGGACATCATGACTGATACCACATCCGGAGACAGAAAATCATCAGGAGACATCATGACGGGTACCACATCCGCAGACAAGAAATCATCGGGAGAGATCATGACTGATACCACATCCGGAGACAGAAAATCATCAGGAGACATCATGACGGGTACCACATCCGCAGACAAGAAATCATCAGGAGACATCATGACGGGTACCACATCCGGAGACAGGAAAATACCACAGTACCACATATGGTGACGGGTACCACATGCTGTTACGGTACCACAGTATATTTCGAAGTTCGATGTTGATATTAAGATTGCTCCATTTCCCTTTCAGGCAGAGTGCATATGAACTCAAAACGTCACCAAGATGTCGGGGACATTACGTATCAACTATCATTGAGTACGAGACCTTATCGAGTAGGGAGGCACAATATGGAAAGTGGAGTATATTTGGCAGAAAAAATCATACTGAAAAATAATATAAACCTGCGTAGTGTTTATTCAACATTTCCATATCTCATGTTTTCAACAACGCCATTTTAGCGGAATATTTCAAACGATCCAATGAATAATATGTACTAAACCCGTCAGTTTGGTAAATTGCATGTATGCAATGACATAGGTCTCTTAATGACCATAAGCTAACATTGAGGTATTTACTGTGTATCACTACTTGACTGTAGCTGAAAAATAAATAAAACTTCACAATCGACACATTTCCAGTATTTTTTACGCGTTTTCTTACAGAATTAACGGTCATTTAGTCCATCGCCAAAAATCGTACCGTTTCAGCGTCACGGTGACCAACTCGTTACGAATTTTCCTACACAGTTTGGCAGTAACGTAATGTAATTCTTGGTAATTATCGTCACTTCGGGAGACCTCGGTATTTTTACTAACTGACACAGTTTTTTTTCCTCCGAGAGGTTCTATTTGCAGATGAGCACCTCCTATACGACCACGTGACAATGATTGATGTTTTCTTGTCCATTATAAACCACTTTCCTAGAGAATGTAGAATTCTCCCATGTTAAAATGTTTTCAGTAAAGACAAAGAAATTTTTATTGAATCCTTTTAACTTTTTTCAACAAGAGCTTTGTTGATTCCTTTTCAGGATCGATACATGTCAGTATTACCCCGATAAGCATTACGTCGTTCCTTGGCCTCGTTTCCGAGTATTTTTCATTGTTGATGAGTCACAAGCATTTTAAGTAAAACAAATAACAATATATATATCAGTTGGCAGAAACGATAGTATCTAACGCAAGTCGGAATTTATGAGGAAGGCAACAAGCAAACACGGAGCTCAAAGTCAAATGACATTTCTAATTCGAACAGGTAAAGGAAGGCCGATAAAGTGATAAATATTTGAGTTTTTAATTCATGACATCGGGATGCTACATCTAGGTCAAATCTCAGTCATATCACGTTCTCAATGTAACAGCCGGGTAAGTGACGATTAAACAATATATCAGATATATTTGATTAAAATCATATCGTACAGGAATTTTACAATGGTATCGCAATGGCGTTCATACATCTCGACAAAAAGTGTCGACACCAGGTGTTGTAAAATTTCGAGGATTTTATAAAATTTTCATTGCCCTGACCTACTAATCGCTAAGGCACATTTTCATAAAATAGTAACGATTGGTTAACACTTCAAACAAAATAGTAACGATTGGTTTACACTTCAAACAAAATAGTAACGATTGGTTAACACTTCAAACAAAATAGTAACGATTTGTTAACACTTCAAACAAAATAGTAACGATTGGTTAACACTTCAAACAAAATAGTAACGATTGGTTAACACTTCAAACAAAATAGTGACGATTGGTTAACACTTCAAACAAATAGCTACGATTGGTTTAACACTTCAAACAAAATAGTAACGATTGGTTAACACTTCAAACAAAATAGTAACGATTGGTTAACACTTCAAACAAAATAGTAACGATTGGTTAACACTTCAAACAAAATAGTAACGATTGGCTAACACTTCAAACAAAATAGTAACGATTGGTTAACACTTCAAACAAAATAGTAACGATTGGTTAACACTTCAAACAAAATAGTAACGATTGGTTAACACTTCAAACAAAATAGTAACGATTGGTTAACACTTCAAACAAAATAGTAACGATTGGTTAACACTTCAAACAAAATAGTAACGATTGGTTTACACTTCAAACAAAATAGTAACGATTGGTTAACACTTCCAACAAAATAGTAACGATTTGTTAACACTTCAAACAAAATAGTAACGATTGGTTAACACTTCAGACAAAATAGTAACGATTGGTTAACACTTCGGACAAAATAGTAACGATTGGTTAACACTTCAAACAAAATAGTAACGATTGGTTAACACTTCAAACAAAATAGTAACGATTGGTTAACACTTCAAACAAAATAGTAACGATTGGTTTACACTTCAAACAAAATAGTAACGATTGGCTAACACTTCGGACAAAATAGTAACGATTGGTTAACACTTCAAACAAAATAGTAACGATTGGTTAACACTTCAAACAAAATAGTAACGATTGGTTAACACTTCAAACAAAATAGTAACGATTGGTAAACACTTCAAACAATATAGTAACGATTGGCTAACACTTCAAACAAAATAGTAACGATTGGTTAACACTACAGACAAAATAGTAACGATTGGTTAACACTTCAAACAAAATAGTAACGATTGGTTAACACTTCAAACAAAATAGTAACGATTGGTTAACACTTCAAACAAAATAGTTCTGATAATAGATTCATGAAATTTCTTGGGTGAGGCTGATGGTGAAAACGTTCGTATAGGCGTAGGATTTAGTTCATCTTTAAGTCAATAAGAGACCAGTGCATAGAGCTAGCTTTATATGTGGCGGTGTCGTTCCTCATCACGGCTCCAATAATATTGTCTATGTAATATAGCCTTTCATATGATATTTTTCTGACATCCCGCAGTGACAAGCTCCTCAATAACCAAGAAGTTCGGTCGACACTAATATCGGTAAATTTACGACAAGAGATATTGTTGGAAATTTTTTTAATTACATGTCTGATGTAAATTGTTGAAGATGTCGCTAGTCTGAACATGACATTGGATTCCGACTTCTAGTATGTAAGAGATGCTATAGACTGAGTGACGAGGCGACAGTGACAAGTGGTCAAGGTTAGCCCGCCGCTATATAGTTCTATAGATTGAGTGACGAGGCGATCGTGACAAGTGGCCAAGGTTAGCCTGCCGCTATATAGTTCTATAGACTTAGTGACGAGGCTACAGTGACAAGTGGCCAAGGTTAGTCTGCCGCTATATAGTTCTATAGACTAAGTGAAGAGACTACAGTGACAAGTGGCCAAGGTTAGCCTGCCGCTATATAGTTCTATAGACTGAGTGACGAGGCGACAGTGAAATGCAGCCGCCATATAACTTTAGACACTGAGTGACAAGGTGACAGTGAAATGAGGCCGCCATATAGCTCTAGATACAGAGTGACAAGGTGACAGTGAAATGCGGCCGTGATATATTGTTCTAGTCACTGAGTGACAAGGTGACAGTGAAATGAGGCCGCCATATAGCTCTAGACACAGAGTGACAAGGTGACAGTGAAATACAGCCTCCATATAACTTAAGACACTGAGTGACAAGGTGACAGTAAAATACGGCCGCCATGTAACTCTAGTCACAGAGTGACAAGGTGACAGTGAAATGCGGCCGTGATATATTGTTCTAGTCACTGAGTGACATGGTGACAGTAAAATACGGCCGCCATATAACTCTAGTCACTAAGTGACAAGGTGATAGTGAAATGCGGCCGCAATATAGCTCTAGTCACTGAATGACACGGTAACAGTGAACTGCGGCCGCCATATAGCTCTAGTCACTGAATGTCAAGGTGACAGTGAAATGTGGCCACCATATAGCTCTAGTCACTGAATGACATGGTGACAGTGACATACGGCCGCCATATAGCTCGAGTCACTGAGTGACAGTGAAATGCGGCCGCCATAAAGCTCTAGACATAGAGTGACAAGGTGACAGTGAAATACGGCCGCCATATAGCTCTAGTCACTGAATGACAAGGTGACAGTGAAATACGGCCGCCATATAGCTCTAGACATAGAGTGACAAGGTGACAGTTTAATACGGCCGCCATGTAGCTCTAGTCACTGAGTGACAAGGTGACAGTGAAATACGGCCGCAATAGCTCTAGTCACTGAATGACAAGATGACAGTGAAATGTGGCCGCCATATAACTCTAGACACAGAGTGACAAGGTGACAGTGAAATACGGCCGCAATATAGTTCTAGTCACAGAGTGACAAGGTGACAGTGAAATACGGCCGCCATATAGCTCTAGACATAGAGTGACAAGGTGACAGTTTAATACGGCCGCCATATAGCTCTAGTCACTGAGTGACAAGGTGACAGTGAAATACGGCCGCCATATAACTCTAGACATAGAGTGACAAGGTGACAGTTTAATACGGCCGCCATATAGCTCTAGTCACTGAGTGACAAGGTGACAGTGAAATACGGCCGCCATATAACTCTAGACATAGAGTGACAAGGTGACAGTTTAATACGGCCGCCATATAACTCTAGACACTGAGTGACAAGGTGACAGTAAAATGCGGCCGCCATATAGCTCTAGTCACTGAATGACATGGTGACAGAGACATACGGCCGCCATATAGCTCGAGTCACTGAGTGACAGTGAAATGCGGCCGCCATAAAGCTCTAGACATAGAGTGACAAGGTGACAGTGAAATACGGCCGCCATATAGCTCTAGTCACTGAATGACAAGGTGACAGTGAAATACGGCCGCCATATAGCTCTAGACATAGAGTGACAAGGTGACAGTTTAATACGGCCGCCATGTAGCTCTAGTCACTGAGTGACAAGGTGACAGTGAAATACGGCCGCAATAGCTCTAGTCACTGAATGACAAGATGACAGTGAAATGTGGCCGCCATATAACTCTAGACACAGAGTGACAAGGTGACAGTGAAATACGGCCGCAATATAGTTCTAGTCACAGAGTGACAAGGTGACAGTGAAATACGGCCGCCATATAGCTCTAGACATAGAGTGACAAGGTGACAGTTTAATACGGCCGCCATATAGCTCTAGTCACTGAGTGACAAGGTGACAGTGAAATACGGCCGCCATATAACTCTAGACATAGAGTGACAAGGTGACAGTTTAATACGGCCGCCATATAGCTCTAGTCACTGAGTGACAAGGTGACAGTGAAATACGGCCGCCATATAACTCTAGACATAGAGTGACAAGGTGACAGTTTAATACGGCCGCCATATAACTCTAGACACTGAGTGACAAGGTGACAGTAAAATGCGGCCGCCATATAACTCTAGACACAAAGTGACAAGGTGACAGTGAAATACGGCCGCCATGTAACTCTAGTCACTAAGTGACAAGGTGATAGTGAAATGTGGCCGCAATATAGCTCTAGTCACTGAATGACAAGATGACAGTGAAATGTGGCCGCCATAAAGCTCTAGACACAGAGTGACAAGGTGACAGTGAAATGCGACCGCCATATAGCTCTAGACACTAAGTGACAAGGTGACAGTGAAATGAGGCCGCAATATAGCTCTAGAGACTAAGTGACACGGTGACAGTGAAATGCGACCGCCATATAGCTCTAGACACTAAGTGACACGGTGACAGTGAAACGCGGCCTCCACATAGCTCTAGTCACTCAGTGACAAGGTGACAGTGAAATATGGTCGCCATATAGCTCTAGACACTAAGTGACACGGTGACAGTGAAATGCGACCGCCATATAGCTCTAGACACTAAGTGACAGGGTGACAGTGAAATGAGGCCGCAATATAGCTCTAGAGACTAAGTGACACGGTGACAGTGAAATGCGACCGCCATATAGCTCTAGACACTAAGTGACACGGTGACAGTGAAATGCGGCCTCCATATAGCTCTAGTCACTCAGTGACAAGGTGACAGTGAAATGCGACCGCCATATAGCTCTAGACACAGAGAGACAAGATGACAGAGAAAAGCGGTCAAGGTAAACCTGTCGCGGTATGTCATATAATGATTTCAAGTGAAGATATACAATCCTCGCCATCTCAGACGACTAGTAACCTTTATTTTGATTCATGTTTCAGTAATCTCCCAGCGTTAAGACCGTTGACCGTAATAAATCCGCCATGAAAACGGTGGATCGAGAAATCGATGAATATCGAAAGTTTGCTTATTGGACATTTATAGGCAAACATCCCTGAACCATTTTCCTGAAGATTTAAACATGTGTTAAAAGGATCATGGATCATATTGAGAACAACGAGGAGCTTGACATGTTTTTTTGAAAAGATCATGATGTGCATCACGTTGCCGAAACCAGTGGGCCGCCATGTGTTTTCTTGATGATAAACAACACATGATAGATATTAATGGAAGCCAGAACTCATTGTCAAGCATTCATAAACACAAAATCATATTCCTTTTTCTATTATTGTAGTTACCAATGTCAACGCTTCCGGTTTAGTGAGTATCAACGCATATCCTACATACACCCTTAACTGTATGTTGTGTTTACTGGGTGTATATACATGGCCCTTTGTGACAGGGTTTCCATGTAGAAGCCGGTGGCTGCCTCAACAGCATGGAAACATATGGAAACATTTACAGGAACCCGTCTAAAATCATTAACAATGTGACTGTTTGACGATGACCTGTGTGATCCAATAATATCAGATAATACCAATAAAGAAAAGATAAAAGAACAAATTCAATCAAAAGTCTGTAATTCCTTCGACTGGCTCAAGTTTTTTTTAAAAAAGATAAATCTTTAAACTGAACTCTTACAGGCATTTAGAAATTTAGAAACAAACAAACTGGAACACTATTTCGGCAATATACAACGTTTCGTGATACAGGCGGTACCCTGAACCGGATTATCCTTTCTAGTCAGTCTCCTTCATCATCGGAACTTTTAGATCAAACTGTAATCGCAATGTCTGACGTTGGTGATCTTCGTAAGCGCGTGAGTGAAAGCGAACTTTTATTTGTAATCCTAGAATTTGATTAACATTTCACAAATATGAAAAATCGATACCGCCTAGAGGTGAACACTCGGGGATGTTCTACAGTAAATAGGGTATGTTACTATAAGTGCATTTCAAATCGTGTCAACTCCGTGGGTTACAATGAACACAGAGTTTGACAATTCTTAAAATCATCAGACGAGATTGAAACAAGTTCAGCCACAGGAAAATGGAAACAATGACAGCCGAACACACTTGGGTATTTGCTATTAACGCTATGGAAATATGTACACAAAGTTATCGATGTAATTGATAAATAACACTAATATTTTGGATATACAGGACACAGAATTGAAAAAAATTATTGCAACTCTCGTATAGGGGAGGGGAATGGGGAGGGGAATGGGGAGGGGGTAATCGTTCATTTAGAACCAATTCTATACCGCTAGCACCTGTTTTTGTCAGCACACATTGGATACATCAACCTTCCCAGACACTAGGCTATCAATGGTATGAAAGAGGACTTGTTTCATTCCATTACAAACACGAGGTTTTACGTGATACCCTATGACAATCCTGGTGTTAAGTTATCACTTCCTCGGTCATTGTTTAGGGAACATGACATCACTTAAATTCGACCAGATAAACTTTGGTGACACGTTATCGATAAGAAATCTTCCTAACTATTGAAAACACGTGGCTTGATTCTCCTTGTACTTTTCATTGGTCTCATCGCAAACCTAGTTACTTCCAACGATTTTTTTTTAACAACTGGTTCGTGTGAAAAATCTCGATTTATTGAACATATCAGTATTATATGTTAATAATTTGTGATCGGTGAGACCAACTCTCGGTGAAATCTCCCACACAGATATTTACATTTGCTATATAAAAAGAGAGGATTCTATACGTGTTTATTCTCACTTGATCTCCTACAAAACGACCATCTTGACTAGTATTGTTGCAAACAACTGGCAATTATGTCTGCATGAATGTCAGAAATATTTGAAAAGCAGCAAAGTAAACTAACAATCGATATGATATTTATACACGCATGGAAGTGAAAATGATAATCACGATAACATCTTAGACAATTTAGAAAAAAACGACAAAACAAGCATAAGATACCTTTATATAAATATATTTAAATACACACTTTGACATTGTACTTTAACACTAGGCCGTGAGCTCGCGACACACAGGTATCTAGTGAATCTTTGGTTTTGTGTTTAAGGCACATTAAGACAGAAAACAGTTCTTCAAAGTCTCTTCAAATGGCCTGAAGTGGAACAAAAATAGATTTACTGGTGACCAATGTTAAAAGTCAAACTGGTGATGAGTTTTGCCAAATGAAATATTAACACTTATTTTGCATATGAGATTTAAATTTGGATCGTAATACGAGAATGAAAACGCCAACATCTCCAGAAAAATGTTTCATATGTATCGCAAACGCAGCCACACTCTCTCCAGTTTGGAAAGGACCGGTAAGTATGTCTAAAGTAAAACAACTGTTGGTTAATAATTTTATGAAAAAAATATATTATAAATTATTACAATGATAAAACGGAAAATACATTCATAAATTACAATCTGGAATGACTAAATAGTTGAATTTGAACACGAGGAGATAAAATCCAGCATCATCAGCTGGAAAATTCCTTGCCAAATATGGTAAATATTATCACCCTCCGATCAAGCATCTTTCAAGATAATACGCTCCACTCCGATAATTTACACTTACAGGTTTTTGAAAATGTCTTATCTGTATTTGCCGAGACTAACACTTCTCCCTCCCAGGTTAACAATGGCCTACAAATGTACGTATTTAAAATAAAGACAAGACAATATTTGTCAACCTATCCTTTCTGTGTTTTCTACTACCGTTTTGCACCATTGTAAGCCATGACCAGACTTCTGGGATATATCGATATGTTATCACTGTTAATAAGCAACATTCGTATTCAACCTGTTAGTTATGTTGTACCAAATCAACTGCAAAGTTGACTACAGTTACACCACGTAATTAGGTAGTTTTAAGGTAAGTAGTGACGGAGGGACCACCTTTAAACTCCCACAATAGTTCACGTGTACAGTAAATTTATAAACACTTAGATATGGTTAGATTCACAATAGGAAATATCCATTAAGTAAATTTGACGAACTTCCAAAATATTATAAACATATCAAAATTCATAATGAGCAGGATTCCCTCCTTCCTCACCCTGTCTCAAACCGGTCCTGTTCCTGCGGCGCGCCTAGTTTGTGCTAGTCATTCTCGGCCTCACAATGGCTGCAAGCTCACGTGCTAGCTAAACCGAGGGGAAGTAAGTCTGGGAGACCAGAATGGCGTTAGATCTATAAAAGGGGTCGTCTCAAAAATCATAGTTTAAGAACAGGTTTGCTGGTAAGATGGCCCTTCATTTTCTCTATTCCACTTTCTCCTTTTCTCTCTATTTTCCCTTTGCTCACTTTCCTATCTTTTCTGACCGTCATTGTCGACGTAAAGTCTGTGAAATAAATAAATAAATAACTTGGAGAGCATTAAATCCATTACGGACGATTACCTGTACAATGATCCCTAATGGACTAGCATGCCATGGAGTTGTATTTGTATTAAATCTCATAATACAAATGTATGACGTCATAATGTTCATATTTACCTTTATTTTGGATGTAACATAAAATAGCATCGAACATAATTATATCTGCTCTGCCTTAATAGATAAAAGAGTGTTAAAAAATGTTTCTTTCAGCGATGGGGAAAACGTTAGATATAAATTAACTGATCTGGTCAATCTAATCAGTTGTTGGAGTATATCCGCGATATACCATATTCTCATTGGTTGAAGCTACCCCGATGTCATGGACGTCGATAACCCTGACTTAAACCCTGACATAAAAATGACGGATAACGTGACCTTGAAAGGTTAAGATTACTTATCAAGCACAGAGTGGGATTTCTTAAAGGGACGAAATGGTTGTTAGATTGCGTTTGATTTCGGGTCAGCATTGTAATACATAAAACTTAAACATCATAAACTTATAACACTCTATGAAAGAAATTGATAAAGATTATCGGCTTCAAACTAGCGCTAGTCAACACTCGCTGTTGTGTCTACCACCTATCGCTGTTCTGATCGGAGATAGCCGAGTTCATCACGTGAACCTTCGAAGCCTTGTTTTAACCTGCAGTTTTATTATGCTTTCTTACTTTGTATAATTATGTTATTAACCAAAACTTTATTTGTCAGCCACGTTTCCATCCTTGTACTTTGTAAAATGACCTCTTTTTTCAAGCTATACGCGTGACAGAGTGAAATAAATGAGTTTAATTAACCCGAATCTAAAATTGCATGCGCAAAGACATTTTAAAACTCTACAGACGATAATGATGTGAAGTAGTGTTGGATTGCTCCTATTTTACTTTAATTTTTTGACGTTGTCAATAAAATGGCTATGCAAACTTAAAAATATCATAATTAATAGAAAGTACACATCTTTAAACAGATATTTAAATGTTTGAATGTTTTTTATTAGTTATGAAATGAATATCTAACTATTTAATCCCTTTAAACAATGAAAAAACCGACACACAATTATCACCACATTAGTTTAATTGAAGTAATCAGGAATATGGAAAAACAAAACTTTGTTCTGAATTTCGCCACATTTTACCGTGAAAGGTATACTGTACCACCAATTATACAGCTCAATATGTAACCTCAGCTGCTTATTTTCGGGGACTCCTGCAGCTAAATGAAGTAGACCAACAGGGCAATTGACCGGCATCCTTTGAATACGTCAGCTTTTTGATTTGCGAAAATCGGAAATGAATGCAGTTAAAATTGACAGACATTGAAAATTCCTGTTGCATTATCAAGAGTTAAATTTCACCGAGTTTCTGTCATACAAAACCTTGATGCGATTTTTTTTAAAACTGGCTATCATCTTATCATCGACACGGAATAATTGACCGACTTTTCATTATGTAAGGGGAGGTAATAAGTGTACAAGATAAGAATTTTAGAGACGTTATATAAAATATATTTAAATATCCATGGGTCTGTCAAAATAAAGCATAAATTTAGGTCACAAGATTTTTGTTGCTTCAGTGTTTAGTCGTAAATAATTTGTATCCTGATAATTGTTAAGACAATAACTTTGTAATACATATTATAAGGATGTTACATCCAAGTTGCAAAATGTCTGGCTGTTCTGTTCCTTTTAAGAATTCATTCTTATAACCTCTAAAACTATTGTTAGCGTTAGAATATCTATCCTGTGGTCAGTTTGGACAGATGGCAGCGGTGGAAATACTCCCAACCAAACCGCCTAACTGTAGTCCATCGGGAAATCCTGACCGGAAAGGTCACTGGATCATAGATTTTATGTAGAATATTGAATAAATGTACAGGTGTGTGTGCTGTTCACTAATAGTTCTGCTGGGATTGCAAATTTTACGTCATTAGGCCTATTTTCTGTTGATTTTATAAGTTACACAAATATTTCATTCAGTTCGCCTAATAACATCGTAAACTTGTTCTGATGCAATCAGGGCAGCGCGAACGTTTGTAAGTCTATCTAGCTTGATTTATAATGAATTTCAACAAATGAAAAATCATGTTTGTTTAAATGGTAACTTGAGGTGTACATTTTCCATCAGAACATAAGAAGATGATTTTGTACAGTTTTCCTTCAAAAGCATCACAGGAAATCCTAACTTGTGCGAAACATCCCTTTAACCTTACTTTACTAAACACTTATTTCAAAGACGATAAAAACGAGATAAATTTAACGTAGTGATATTGCACCTTCCGACTTTAAAACAGACTCAACAGTCAAGGAAATGTAAGATTTCAAGTCTGACAGGAGACACTTACCCCAAAGGCTTCAGTGTGATATTACAGATATGATTCCAATGAATTCAATAACATAACATACTTTCCTAGATAAGTTCACAAAAAAGCGTCATTTAGAAAGAGACGCGTGCTTCGCACTTTTCCCGATAAAAAGTGTGTTATCTGTCGATAATCTATATATAGTCTCTATCAACTTCCGGTGATTAGCTAGTGTCGTTTATACCATTAAAAAAGTCTTGTGATCTTGTATCACGTGTCAGGTCGACGTCCTTGTCCTCTAACAAGAAGTGTTGGCGGCCACGCATGACTGAGTGTCTGATTAAAGTACAGCATGTTCATTAGTTTTCAGAAACGTTTATCAACTGTATCTCCTACGTCACAAATCACAAAGATCACGTGCGTGGATTGTACTCTGTATAGTTGATAAAATCAATAAACATTGACATAAAATCGTGTCTATTCAAATATTTCTGGTAATGTTACATAATAAACTAAGTGTGGCTTAAGATACAATAAATGACATCAACACGTGACCATTACAACGTCATTGTTGTAGTCATGGAAACGGTGAAATGTCTACCCCACTTGACGGATTACATTGCCGACAGTGAATTATCTTTTGACTTTAAAGCCAGTGACGGTACAATACATCAAAATTTGTATATATAGATACTGAATTGTCTATGTACAACATTTATATTTGTAAACCTTTTTGCAAGCAAACGTATTATGTCTGTCATTATTATTATTATTAATCCGGATTTCAGGCTCCGGATAAACTTTAAGCCCAAAGATAAATACGTAGTGTATCGGAATTGGACGAATGGCGACTTCCGGAGAAAGAAGTGATGTGTTCTACACATTTTTTTTATCCACATTTGAGGAACCAATGAGAAATTCGTGAGTCGATATCTGTACTACGAGGAACATAAGGTCCGTAATTGGTAGCTCTACATCGACAATCGACTCCAGTTAGAAGCTCATTTGTGAATTGCTGCCGTGGCTATTTATAGCCTTTGGTTACCATCGTTACTAAAATCAAATGTTACATACCGGCCATTACCAATACTTCCCAGAAATGAAAGTTACCAGTCACTCCAAATCGAAACTAAGAATGGCAGGGTTACAATTTTGACAAAGAGTTTCGATTGTGAGATATTTTCTGACACATAGGTTTCAACATATATTACTTTAACTGTAACGAAAGTTACAACCGAATGATAGAGATGAATTCTGGCAGTCTGGATCAACAATATTAACACGGTCAGGTCAAAGATCGTTAATGGACGGTCTGTGTTTCTGACCAAGCTGTGGTCACGGCTGGTATTTACCATATATTACCTCTAAGACATCAACACTACTATCGCTCATACTACTTAAAATATTCCCCCTGGGGCCTCGGGGTAGTCTGACCTATAAACACTCCCCCGTACCGCACTGACCTTATTCGACCCTATTCTGGGATTTGCTTAATAATGCTGAGAATTGCTCCCGCTTTATAAAAACAAAAGAAAGCTGTGTTATTTGAGCAAAATTTGTATTGAATCGCATGGTTAATTCGTAGTAGATAATCAATATATCACATAAGTCCTAATCTTCTTCAAATACGATATTATATGAAAAATGTTTTATCAGAGAACATTAAGAAAATACCAACATGTCAACATAATAAAAATTAAAAAAATTAAATTCCATAAAACTAGGGCAAAATATGAACAAAACAAAAAATTTACACAGAAACTCCTCCTGGAAAATAATAAGACCAGATGCATCGGAAGAGTAAGCTTCTGCTTCATCTACGACACCCGCCATGTAAATCAAACCAGGTAAGTAATGCCACGTTCTCAAATGGGAACAACGTAAACAAAAACAGAAACAAGAGGGAAACAAACGAACATCAGACATACCCAGCTTTGTATCAAACAAACAAATATGATATTTCTTAATGAGATCACTGAACAATACTGCTAATATTTTAAAACGGGTATACAGTACTGTTGTTATATATGGTAAGGTTTAGTCTTTGTCAGAGCTTGGCCAAAACCACATCCGTTACCGGTACGTGTAATTCCTCACAACAATCCTAACCTTCTACAGTCTTCAGTTTCCTGCACTTAATTTCAAATAACACCATTTATATCATAGAAAAGGAAGTTTTTTGTTCTCGATGAGGCAGTAATTCGTTTAAAAAAAATTCAATTGCATGGTGGTGTGAATTCGACCAATCTCTTTATTCGTGCGATGACCGTTTTACATTTGCGGAAGTACATGGTCAATTTACGACCGCTATATGAGAAGGATTGAAGAGGATAGGTTAAGGCATTAATAGCCGCAGAGCCACCTTTTACATCAGTTACCATAGCAACGACTAGTTCTAAATAGCCCTTTCCATACTTGACAAATTTTATTCTTATTGGAGGTGATAGGTACTTGTAATGACTGTGGTGGTAGTGGGCTCCACACTTTAGTGCATTCTTTACCACCATGCGTGGTTTCCCAACTTGGCGATGAAGTTGCAACGATATATTGCGCAGTTGTTAAATGATATCATTAAACGTATGGCTCTTGATTAGAGTGATTTGAACATTTCTGGCAGTTCATTTTTTTGACTCTGTTCATGCGTGTCTGTGTCCCTCGCTGAGCAACTTCTGATGTCGTTACAGATGTTCTAACACTTGAACACTTCAGCGTTAAGTTAAATTATACTTACAATGCGAGTTTCTTGTGGCTTGTAACACACAATGACACGCATTGATATTCAAGAAACACACTTTTTATTGTTACATACATTGAACACTAGTCTGCATTGGTTGAGCATTGAAAGAACAAAATCAAGCACTTCACTTTGGGTTTTCTCATCCTTCAAATTACTGTTGGCTAAACAGGTAAAAGATTAGAAAGTTACAGCAAATACTCTTTTAGAACAGAATTGATTCAAGAGGTTAGGTTTGTTGTTTTTACACACAAAGGAAATGAAACAATTCCAGCGACTTATTTCTCGACCTTGTGGTGCGAAAACATCGAGAAAATACCAACATGCCAATATAATGAGGGAATTAAGACCAGGTGCTCCGGAAGAGTAAGCGTCTTCTGCTTCACCGATAACATCCGCCATGTAAACATTGGTCATTCAAGTAAGCAACGCCAAGTTTCAACTGAGGACAATGTATACAACAACGGAGCCAACAGGCAAAATAACGAGCATCAAACACCTATCACACACAGAAATAGCGTGCTTCTTAATGAGATCACTATGACGACCGTTACACTTCCAAACAATTTTCATCAAGCAAACCTGCATCTTTTAGAACCTTGTGTTAAGAGTTTGTCCGTCAGTTGATGACTTCTTGTACGAAAATTTTGATAATAGGAACAGAACCTTGAATATCGAATTGACTGCGACACTGACACGTAAAAACAGGTTAGCGATGCAGGTATGTTGTTATAAAAATGGAAATTCCCACAAGTGAGATTGATTTCATCACACTTATCATAAAGTGTTGTGGGAGGATTTCATCACACTTATCATAAAGTGTTGTGGCAGGATTTCATCACACTTATCATGAAGTGTTGTGGCAGGATTTCATCACACTTATCATAAAGTGTTGTGGCAGGATTTCATCACACTTATCATAAAGTGTTGTGGGAGGATTTCATCACACTTATCATAAAGTGTTGTGGCAGGATTTCATCACACTTATCATAAAGTGTTGTGGGAGGATTTCATCACACTTATCATAAAGTGTTGTGGCAGGATTTCATCACACTTATCATAAAGTGTTGTGGGAGGATTTCATCACACTTATTATAAAATGTTGTGGCAGGATTTCATCACACTTATCATAAAGTGTTGTGGCAGGATTTCATCACACTTATCATAAAATGTTGTGGCAGGATTTCATCACACTATCATAAAGTGTTGTGGCAGGATTTCCATGATAGTTTCGTTGAAAAAAAGATCGAGATAAGCAGCTGATGTAGACGAATCTGTCATGTCTTTTCAATTCTGGTGTGCATATACAACGGACTTGGTCAATATGTCTCGTGTTATTAAATGGCAAGCCATCATCAATATGTGTGAAAATTAAATTAAACGACTGTGCAAGGTCTTTGTGATTTGTTTAAATAGCTCTTCGATAAATTCAGCCTCGTATGAAAATCAAAACAAGTCAGCCAATAGAGGGGCGCAGTTGGTTCCCATTGGTATGTCAATAGTCTGTTGGAAAATCTTACCAGAAAACCCGACAAAGATGTTTTCAACCAGAAACTCGATCTTTTTTCGGATTTTGACATCCATATATTTCTAATTTTATTTGGACATATTTTTGAACGAAATGCGCTTTCAATATAATTTACAACCACATATTTAAATCGCCTTTCACCACTCTTAGAAAAGAAAGCTTTCATAACAAGAGAACAAAGGTATACTTTCAGTTTAGGAAGGGATATCGTAGTGTCCGGAGTAAAAATATAAAATTTTATATAGAAAAATGATTTAGAAGAGGGTGTTGAAAACTGGATAAAAGCTCTTTGGAGTTCTTTAAAAGTTAATTACTATGAATTCCACTTCTTGAGTAAACGCCATCACAATAAGACCAAATGCTGAGATGAATGGTAGGAAGGAGTTTTAACCAAGGTCTGGCTGAACGGCTAGAAGAGGAAGCAATAAAACGCTGTGTATATATAGATTCTTGTGAAGTTTTGGAATCCAATATAAACGGGGAAGGTCCGTATCTTTACCATTAAAAGACAATCAAAATCATGGTAATTTTAAAGTAACTCTGAAAAAGATTGCCTAATGTATAAATAGGGTTTCCTTCGTTATCATGTCAGCTCAGTTCTTTTTGTATACAAGAAATGTCATAATGCTTGCAGGCAAGGTTCTACTAACAGGACGAAATATCTGCAATTACTATAACGTACCTGTTTTTATAAACCTTAAAGTGTTGATTTAACATCAAGCTCGAGGAACGCTGACCTGTGTTTTGTTAACATTTTAGATTTCAAGTTGCGATTATTTTGAGAATGATGGACCGAATGATTCTAACCCGCTCAGAACGTGAATCCAATGACGCGTGCTCTTGTTTCACCCTCTCTGTGGCATAATTTTCAACGGAATCTTCACACCTAATCCTCCAACAGAACTGAATTTGTTTCTTAGTGTGCTCACTTTCCAGGCATTAAACGTTTTTGTCTAATGATAGACGCATTCTCTTCCGTTCTACATTTCCACATCAAACCATTTTCTCATTTTGATCGGTGATCTCTTGTGATATAAAAAGAAAGCAATATTTCCAGAAAAAAGAAACTCGAAGGTTGATTCTTAAAGTATTGATCTGATCTAGGACAATGTTGTCAAACCCGCATGATAAAAATATAGATTCACAAAAACAGAACAACATTGCTGTTTCATTTTTTCATCATTAGACAATCTCTATCTTGATCTAACAAATAAGATTTTCTCGTCAAAAACAGACAGACAAGAGTAGGTAACCTTGTAAGCAACACACTCTCATCAACACAGTTCAGTCAGTGTTATTTAAGAAAATCTGAAGACATCTTCACATTTCTCTCAACACATTGCTGAGTTTATTCAAAGAAGCCGAGGGTAATATCATCAGTGTTAGTCTTTTTTTAAAACAACGATAAGAAAAGATTTCGATAGTTATACATTTAGCTATGCTTTAAAATTCAAATCTAGCTTTTAGTGATACTTTTAACGTTAAACAATCGAATTCCAGAAAAAATAGGTTAGTATGTTTTGGGGGAGTGGCAGGCAAGGCGAACTGCCCCGGGGCTCCAGGGAATATTTGATACAGAGTTGATGTTAGAAGCGTTGATGTTGTATTAAAACAGAGGTAATATATGGTAAATACCAGCCGTGACCACAGCTTGGTCAGAAACACAGACCGTCCATTAACGACCGTTGACTTGACCGCGTTAATATGTTGGTTTCGGCTGCCAGAATTTATCTCGTCTAACCTTCGTTACAGTTAACGATTACATTCAAATGATTCTTTTTTTCGATTTACTTTGACTAGCCACTTTCGTTCTTGGGAGGAAGGTCAGTGTTGGGATCTTACATTGGTATCGTACGTGCGTAAAAACAAAGTATCGATTCAGGTATAATTTTTCGCTGTCTTGTGCTGCGAGTACCCACAAATGTGCTACCCTTAAGTCCATACCCGGGTTAACGTCTAATAAAACGATGTGTTTGTGATACCCTATATGCTGATTTCGACACACGGAATTCGCCAGGAAATCGTGCATATTTTCCCTACAAACACAGTGTTATCATTTGTATGAAATTTACGGATTCTTTTTGTCGTTTGTACAGGTCGACATATTCAATTTATGATATAATTTGCATGCCTCTATTTATAGTTTAAATCTTCAAATAAAATTTAAATACCTAAATGGAAAAAATCACAAAGTACACACACTTTTAATACGCTTTTCGTGTAAAACTTGGAAGCGTATTTTCTCGGTTCATTTTTTCCAGCCTGAACAGTACCTCGTCACTAAACACTCATGTTGGCCTGAACAGTACCTCGTCACTAAACACTCATGTTGGTCTGGACAGTACCTCGTCACTAAACACTCATGTTGGCCTGAACAGTACCTCGTCACTAAACACTCATGTTGGCCTGAACAGTACCTCGTCACTAAACACTCATGTTGGTCTGGACAGTACCTCGTCACTAAACACTCATGTTGGCCTGAACAGTACCTCGTCACTAAACACTCATGTTGGCCTGAACAGTACCATGTCACTAAACACTCATACTGGCGTGAACAGTACTACGTCACTTAACACTCATGCTGGCGTGAACAGTACCACGTCACTGAACACTCATATTGGTCTGGACAAAACCACGTCACTAAACACTCATGTTGGCCTGAACAGTACCTCGTCACTAAACACTCGTGTTGGCCTGGACAGTACCACGTCACTAAACACTCGTGTTGGCCTGAACAGTACCTCGTCACTAAACACTCATGTTGGCCTGAACATTACCACGTCACTAAACACTCATGTTGGTCTGAACATTACCACGTCACTAAACACTCATGTTGGCCTGAACATTACCACGTCACTAAACACTCGTGTTGGCCTGAACAGTACCATGTCACTAAACACTCATGTTGGCCTGAACAGTACCTCGTCACTAAACACTCATGTTGGTCTGAACAGTACCACGTCACTAAACACTCGTGTTGGCCTGAACAGTACCACGTCACTAAACACTCATGTTGGCCTGGACATTACCACGTCACTAAACACTCATGTTGGTCTGGACAGTACCACGTCAGGGGTTTGACTGTGGCAGGAAACTGTAATACGGGTATATTACCCATGTTGCCAGGCAGGTGATCTTATTCCTTCATGTGCTGTTTGGGAATCGAAGTCGTCATCTTTATCTTATACATATAACACGAAATGTTAGCATTCCAGTTTAAAAAAAAATATTAGCTCTTATTCTTAAAATGAAGTTTCAAGTTTTATAAAATAAAGAGAAAACATAAAAGGAAAGGGGAAGCGAAAAGAATAAAATAGAACAAATCTTTATATACTAAATAAGGATCAAACTTGATCAAGATGGCCGCTATGTTCTCTTTAGAATCTCTTATTTCGTGTAACAAGTACATCTCACGGTGAACCTCTTAACAAAGGGAAATGAGCTGATCACTGCTAACCAAGACGCTACTACAAAGTGGTTATAATAGAGGTTACCAAGTGTCGCGGAAAGTGGTTATAATAGAGGTTACCAAGTGTCGCGGAAAGTGGTTATAATAGAGGTTACCAAGTGTCGCGGAAAGTGGTTACAATAGAGGTTACCAGGTGTCGCGGAAAGTGGTTACAATAGAGGTTACCAAGTGTCGCGGAAGGTGGTTATAATAGAGGTTACCAGGTGTCGCGGAAAGTGGTTACAATAGAGGTTACCAAGTGTCGCGGAAAGTGGTTACAATAGAGGTTACCAAGTGTCGCGGAAAGTGGTTACAATAGAGGTTACCAAGTGTCGCGGAAAGTGGTTACAATAGAGGTTACCAAGTGTCGCGGAAAGTGGTTACAATAGAGGTTACCAGGTGTCGCGGAAAGTGGTTACAATAGAGGTTACCAGGTGTCGCGGAAAGTGGTTACAATAGAGGTTACCAGGTGTCGCGGAAGGTGGTTACAATAGAGGTTACCAAGTGTCGCGGAAAGTGGTTACAATAGAGGTTACCAAGTGTCGCGGAAGGTGGTTACAATAGAGATTACCAAGTGTCGCGGAAGGTGGTTATAATAGAGATTACCAAGTGTCGCGGAAAGTGGTTACAATAGAGGTTACCAAGTGTCGCGGAAAGTGGTTATAATAGAGATTACCAAGTGTCGCGGAAAGTGGTTACAATAGAGGTTACCAAGTGTCGCGGAAAGTGGTTACAATAGAGGTTACCAAGTGTCGCGGAAAGTGGTTACAATAGAGGTTACCAAGTGTCGCGGAAAGTGGTTACAATAGAGGTTACCAGGTGTCGCGGAAAGTGGTTACAATAGAGGTTACCAGGTGTCGCGGAAGGTGGTTACAATAGAGGTTACCAAGTGTCGCGGAAAGTGGTTACAATAGAGGTTACCAAGTGTCGCGGAAGGTGGTTACAATAGAGATTACCAAGTGTCGCGGAAGGTGGTTACAATAGAGGTTACCAGGTGTCGCGGAAGGTGGTTACAATAGAGGTTACCAAGTGTCGCGGAAAGTGGTTACAATAGAGGTTACCAAGTGTCGCGGAAGGTGGTTACAATAGAGATTACCAAGTGTCGCGGAAGGTGGTTATAATAGAGATTACCAAGTGTCGCGGAAGGTGGTTATAATAGAGATTACCAAGTGTCGCGGAAGGTGGTTATAATAGAGATTACCAAGTGTCGCGGAAGGTGGTTATAATAGAGATTACCAAGTGTCGCGGAAGGTGGTTATAATAGAGATTACCAAGTGTCGCGGAAGGTGGTTACAATAGAGATTACCAAGTGTCGCGGAAGGTGGTTACAATAGAGGTTACCAAGTGTCGCGGAAGGTGGTTACAATAGAGATTACCAAGTGTCGCGGAAGGTGGTTATAATAGAGATTACCAAGTGTCGCGGAAGGTGGTTATAATAGAGATTACCAAGTGTCGCGGAAGGTGGTTATAATAGAGATTACCAAGTGTCGCGGAAGGTGGTTATAATAGAGATTACCAAGTGTCGCGGAAGGTGGTTATAATAGAGATTACCAAGTGTCGCGGAAGGTGGTTACAATAGAGATTACCAAGTGTCGCGGAAGGTGGTTATAATAGAGGTTACCAGGTGTCGCGGAAGGTGGTTATAATAGAGATTACCAAGTGTCGCGGAAAGTGGTTACAATAGAGGTTACCAAGTGTCGCGGAAAGTGGTTATAAGAGAGGTTACCAGGTGTCGCGGAAGGTGGTTATAATAGAGATTACCAAGTGTCGCGGAAAGTGGTTACAATAGAGGTTACCAAGTGTCGCGGAAGGTGGTTATAAGAGAGGTTACCAGGTGTCGCGGAAGGTGGTTACAATAGAGATTACCAAGTGTCGCGGAAGGTGGTTATAAGAGAGGTTACCAGGTGTCGCGGAAGGTGGTTATAATAGAGATTACCAAGTGTCGCGGAAAGTGGTTACAATAGAGGTTACCAAGTGTCGCGGAAAGTGGTTATAAGAGAGGTTACCAGGTGTCGCGGAAGGTGGTTATAATAGAGATTACCAAGTGTCGCGGAAAGTGGTTACAATAGTGGTTACCAAGTGTCGCGGAAGGTGGTTATAAGAGAGGATACCAGGTGTCGCGGAAGGTGGTTATAATAGAGATTACCAAGTGTCGCGGAAAGTGGTTATAAGAGAGGTTACCAGGTGTCGCGGAAGATGGTTATAATAGAGATTACCAAGTGTCGCGGAAAGTGGTTACAATAGAGGTTACCAAGTGTCGCGGAAAGTGGTTATAAGAGAGGTTACCAGGTGTCGCGGAAAGTGGTTATAATAGAGGTCACCAAGTGTCGCGGAAAGTGGTTATAATAGGGGTTACCAGGTGTCGCGGAAAGTGGTTATAATAAAGGTTACCAAGGAAAGAAATTGGTAGAGAGTAACCCCATACATAGTAAAGCTGTCAAATACAAAGGGCATGAACTCTTTCAAGATTTGCAGAGACAAAGTAAAAACCAGTTGATAAGAACAACAAAATGTAAAGGAATCGGTCGAAAGGGAGAGAGAAAAAATAATTGAATATACTGTCACTGTTACAAAGCCTTAAATGTTTGAAGGAGATTGGTAGAAAACGGAGAGGATATAATTTGACAAGATCGGGATAATGTTTTCTTGTCTTTAAATAACAAGATTTTTTTATACTTGGTCAGTATTTTTGTAAGTCATTCGGTTTTCTCCATCTTTACTTACAACACAACCAAAACAGCTTTTTACAAAGCTTTACGAACCAAGATGCTTTCTCAGCGAATGGTGTCAAATAAAGAGCTTGTATCAAATGCAAGTGTCGATAGCTGACGTGAGATATACAATACTAGGGACGAAGGTCGTCATACACTTATTTTAGAATACTTTATTTCGTTTTTGCGAAGTGAAGTCAGATGTGCTCCATACTTGTTGGTATTTCTTGGAGTTTCATAGTTTAAAAATACCACTTTGTCATACTTAGAATAATCAAACGAAGTTCACGACTTCGGTGATCACGTGTGTAAGAGACCTGGTTAAATCTAAGTGTCCACGATGTTCATTTTTTCCGTTTAGGGAAATAAAGCTCTATTTGGAAGTTAAAACTGTAAAATATTTCTAGAAGATATTTTCATACATCGAATGTTCCTATAACTGGCATTCGAAAACATGCTGCTTGTAAAAGACATCACAGAGTTCTAGTGTGTGTCAAAATCAGCTTATTGAGTATCTCTTAGAAATAGTATTTCATTAGAAAACGCGGATGTCTTTTTAAATGTTCTACTATTTCGATAATATCCGTTACTTTAAACATATTTTATTTGACCAAAAATCAAATGGAATTGGACACAAGTTAAACAACTTAGGAACCTCCTCTTCCATAAACAATTATACAATTGAAGTACAAGAGATTTACAAAGACCAAACTATACCTGAATCTGACATTTTTTAAGGCGTCTACATGCCAAAATGTCACGTTCGACGAGACAATGCGATTGGGAATACATATGAAGCACATGTGCCACCGTTCCGGTTAATCAACTTTTCTTGTGATCACATACCATTATTTTTTCCCGAGTTTACTAATTAATCTTTGTTTTATATTTTACGACAATCTTAATTGTAAAAAGATACCATACAAGCTTTACTCTTAAAGGTCAGCATCATTTGATGTACGAGTACTGAATTTCCAGTTGAATAACGCTGCGGTTCGATCACGTGCCCTGTAGTCACGTGTCCCTATAGCTTCCTCATTCCTAGTTTTTTATCATCCGTCAGCGATACACGTCAGGTTGTGATCATTACCAGTTTTATCAAAAGGACTCTATTCCGTTCCAAATATAGCTGTGATGTCTTCTCTATGTTTGTTTAATGATATAGCCATATTTGCCCGCGGAATTTCTCCAACTTTCAAAAAATGCATACCATTAAATGAACCAAGGAACAAATAAAAATACCATATCTTCCCGAATATTTGGACACCGAGATAATTTCGCTTTAAAAGATCGCTAACCGACTGAGTATAAAACCGTACAATGTAGTATTTCTGACATAGAGTGATGACCTAAAGCCGTAACATAATACGAAAATAACGCTTTAGAATAACTCTTGTTATTTATATCTAAAAGACTGGGGCATGCTTGTTTCTAACATTTACTTTTAAAAACCATTTTTTTCTAACTGATATTTTACTGACCAGTACCTGTAAATTAACAATCCTTGTATCCAATAGGGTTTGGATATTGTGATAAGAGAGTTGATGGCGTTGGGTGTATTTCTGTCAGTGGTGAAAACTGATACAATGGTTGCTATTATTTCTGTTACATACATGTTAGTATGTCAGGAATCATAACAATAGTGTACAGCGTTTCCATGCCAACATCGCCCTATCGTTCCTGCGTTCTCATTGTCACCTTCATGTTACAATCCTGCTTCGGTACCAGTAGAGAGAAGATGGTTTAATCGAATTTCAATCACATTTTCCCGTTCGGCGACAATACTACTGTTTGATTTGCCAACCTTCTGCGTCATACTCTTACACGGGATCTTACCAAACTAGCCATTCAGAAGTCTGACGACTGGAGGAAACATTGCTACAAACGTTATACTGGTAGGGACGAAATGCGGACCTTCCTTTTTTGTTCTGGTCTTCCCATTTTACTTGGGCAGATACAGATGATTTGGCGTCTCTGTTTGACGTACTCCTATAGGGGTGACGGGGATTGAAATCACAAATAATCCCCTAAATCAAAAACGTACCTCAGTATTCCCAGTATCAAAGGGTTCACAAAAAAGGCAGACAGGAGAAAGATACAACGCCGAGATCCGAGTGAAACCGGTCAACGTAAACAACAGCAAACATTTCTCATTCTGATCTCAAATACAGATTACTGTATTTTTTTTATAAGGTTCCTTGGCTATCAAACATTCTTTCTAGTCGAAACCGTGACATTATTTAGATATCCCTTGATAGTTGTGAACAAGAAGGGTGACAAGGATGAAACAGAATACTCTCACTTTTCCGGAACACCTGGTCTTGTCATACTTGTACACTTTTCTATGTTTAACATTCTCCTCTTATTTTGGGCTTCGACCTTTATTGTATCGAAACATGTAATTTGTCGTCGTTGTATAGACACTGTCTTCCTTTTCTAGGAATATCACTTATTTCATTTACTTACCTGTGTTCGTTACTTTAAATTACTAACCTTTGTTTGTTACTTAATTTATCTACCTCTGTTTGTTACTTTATTTACTTACCTCTGTTTGTTACTTTATTTACTTACCTCTGTTTGTTACTTAATTTACTTACCTCTGTTTGTTACTTTATTTACTTAACTCTGTTTGTTACTTCATTTACTTACCTCTGTTTGTTACTTTACATTACTAACCTCTGTTTGTTACTTAATTTATCTACCTCTGTTTGTTACTTAATTTATCTACCTCTGTTTGTTACTTAATTTACTTACCTCTGTTTGTTACTTAATTTATCTACCTCTGTTTGTTACTTAATTTATCTACCTCTGTTTGTTACTTTATTTACGTACCTCTGTTTGTTACTTCATTTACTTACCTCTGTTTGTTACTTAATTTATCTACCTCTGTTTGTTACTTAATTTATCTACCTCTGTTTGTTACTTTATTTACTTACCTCTGTTTGTTACTTCATTTACTTACCTCTTTTTGTTACTTTAAATTACTAACCTTTGTTTGTTACTTAATTTATCTACCTCTGTTTGTTACTTAATTTATCTACCTCTGTTTGTTACTTTATTTATCTACCTCTGTTTGTTACTTTATTTACTTACCTCTGTTTGTTACTTTATTTACTTACCTCTGTTTGTTACTTTATTTACTTACCTCTGTTTGTTACTTTAAATTACTAACTAACCTTTGTTTGTTACTTAATTTATCTATCTCTGTTTGTTACTTTATTTACTTACCTCTGTTTGTTACTTTATTTACTTACCTCTGTTTGTTACTTCATTTACTTACCTCTTTTTGTTACTTTAAATTACAAACCTTTGTTTGTTACTTATTTTATCTACCTCTGTTTGTTACTTAATTTATCTACCTCTGTTTGTTACTTAATTTATCTACCTCTGTTTGTTACTTAATTTACTTACCTCTGTTTGTTACTTTATTTACTTACCTCTGTTTGTTACTTTATTTACTTACCTCTGTTTGTTACTTTAAATTACTAACCTTTGTTTGTTACTTAATTTATCTACCTCTGTTTGTTACTTTATTTACTTACCTCTGTTTGTTACTTTATTTACTTACCTCTGTTTGTTACTTCATTTACTTACCTCTTTTTGTTACTTTAAATTACTAACCTTTGTTTGTTACTTAATTTATCTACCTCTGTTTGTTACTTAATTTATCTACCTCTGTTTGTTACTTAATTTATCTACCTCTGTTTGTTACTTTATTTACTTACCTCTGTTTGTTACTTTATTTACTTACCTCTGTTTGTTACTTTATTTACTTACCTCTGTTTGTTACTTTATTTACTTACCTCTGTTTGTTACTTAATTTATCTACCTCTGTTTGTTACTTAATTTATCTACCTCTGTTTGTTACTTAATTTATCTACCTCTGTTTGTTACTTAATTTATCTACCTCTGTTTGTTACTTAATTTACTTACCTCTGTTTGTTACTTAATTTATCTACCTCTGTTTGTTACTTTATTTACTTACCTTTGTTACTTAATTTATCTACCTCTGCTTGTTACTTTATTTACTTACCTCTGTTTGTTAATTTATTTACTTACCTCTGTTTGTTACTTTATTTACTTACCTATGTTTGTTACTTTATTTACTTACCTCTGTTTGTTACTTAATTTATCTACCTCTGTTTGTTACTTTATTTACTTACCTATGTTTGTTACTTTATTTACTTACCTATGTTTGTTACTTTATAAGTCGCTTCTGTTTGTTACTTTTAATTACTAACCTCTTTATTAACCTACTTCTGTTTCTTACTTCGTTAAAACTTTTAAAACAAATGTACATTGTATGATAGAAAACGGTGTTTCTACGAGTTCAAGTTCACTAGAACAAACTTTATATTTAGCTGGGTTTGTGATTAACCCATCATAAATATTTCCTCTAATTTCAATTTTACGGTTTCATTCTCATTGAATTCCTGTTACAACTAAATAACGTTGATGAAACAATGCCGAAAGCTCCTATTTAGGTGGTAAGAGTGACGTGCCCCGGCTTTAATGGATGATTTCCTCGAAAAGTAACGCTGACCTTGACACGGATCCTTGAATCATGACTTCAGGAGACGTTTTATAGAAAAAGAAGCCAGCGACATGAAGTATTAAGGTCGCCGTGTTGTAAACAGCCGGTGGGTCTTTGTTGTTGGACTGAGGAGAAAGTAATTTTAGATTAATTGTTTACAGGCATGTTCATTTCCGATTCGTTATTTTCATGTAACACTGGGATTTCAGCTCATCAGCAGTCAGATGACAACTGATGTGGTGTTTAGAATCTGTAGGAACCTCATGGTACAAAACATTGAGTGGGCGTTGTATATGATGTCACTCAATTATTTTTCAAAAGTAGTTAATTATATAACAAAAATAATAAAAGAATCAACACAGGGCGTGAACATATCATCATATACAACAACTATGTGTTTGATTGATCTGGGTTTGGTACAATTAAAAATACTTCCGGAAATTTATCGACCTGTTCTGTTCATTACGTTACGAATTATAACAGGTAAAACAGGGTTTGTCATCTTCAAAGCCATACATTAAAAAGTGGTCGTTTCACAGTTTTTCCCAGAAGTCCATGTTTCTTACAAAATGATTTTTTCCACATCTACGTACTAATATATAGAAATCTGTCGATATATATATGTACATGTAGTTACATACATACCACCTTTGAACACTTTTCAGAGTTGTAAACTGTAACAATATGCTGTGTATCGGCAATCCACTTGTATTGTAATTCCGTAAAATGTAAATACCACCTGTACTGCGTATGCGCAGTGACTGTAATCTACATTTCCGTTGGTGTTGTTGTTGAATACACCTGTGAGTTAACACGTGGCTGTGTCTGTTGTCTCTGCCGTGTCTCCGGCCTACCTGCCTCTACATCAGAGCGAAACATAAACGATTTACGGTTTTACGTCTTGCTGTCAGTCAAACTTATGTAGTAATGTTTTTTGTTTTTTTCCAAAATATTTTCTGTGGTGCTATCTGGTGTTTATTACAAGTATGATGGATTTTGACGCTCCGTGTATACTTATCCAGTTAATACAATTTAAAATGTACGTGTTATACGTAAGGCACGTTTAAATTTTAAAAATATGCTACCTGCATTTTTGTGATATACCGTTATTTCCACTAGACGTCTCGCCGTGAGCTCAATGGTTTTGTAAGACGAAATAATTATAAACATAGTTGTGAAGTAGTTTATCTCGCATGACACTGAATTTTAAGTCCATATGTTTTTGACGGATTTTGACGCTCCGTGTATACTTATCCAGTTAATTGTTGTCAGATAATCGTATAAGCTGAATGTAGAAAAAACAAAGTGTCATAAGTTATTTTCTCTATTTGATATAGTTTTCTCAAAGATATCGCGTGTGATTTATAGTTATAGTTATTACAGCGTATGTTGTAATGTTTTCTAAGATCCGAGTCTATAATTTACAATATTTCATCTTATGTCGTGTCATAAAATTTTCGCGTCGTGTGTCTCTCTTATTACTGCGTCCGAGTTATAAAAGTGTATGATGAGGAATTAATGTTACTAATTAGCACGTTATCGTACAGCGTATGTCACGTAATACAGTTTTCTGATTTCAGTGTCGTGTAATTATTAAAGCGTCCCAGTTATAATAGTGTATGCTATAATAATATTCACGTCATACGCTTATAGTTAACATGTATGTCGAGTAATAAAGTTTTCTAATGTTCGCGTCGTGTGTCCAAGTTACAATATTGTATGATTTCTAAACACAAGTACGTGTGACATGATTTATAGTATTTTTTTTATCCGTGTCGTGTGATTCCGAGTCGAGTCGAGTCATTGAGTTTTCCACGAGTCGTATCGTGTGATTTATTGGTTGTTTGTATAATTAAGACGTATGTTGATCGTAAATTATGAAGTCGAGTCGCTCATATTTATCACAGTTTTATTTTCGAGTACTGACGTTTTCCAATATCCACGTCATTATGATTCACAGTTATTTCGCTTATTTTGACTTATACATATGTACATGTATGTTCAAGATGAACGTAAGACAGTCCAAAATTGCATTATAGTATATAGGTGAACATTTTTACATGTCATTATGTCGTTAGCTTTCTTTCTTTTTCTTTCTGTAATTTTACTTTATCATTTATTTATGCCTTGTATTATTTCTCTTTATTTTTTGTTGTTACAATATTTTTGTGTTCCAAACAGATAACTATAACTTTTTTTTCTATCATCGTAATTTTTTTCTCTTGTATTTTATCTTTCTGTGGAAAGGTTCTCCCTGAAAACCACAAAAGTTCAAAATGCACTTCTTCCTACTTTCAATTTGCACTCTTATCTTCTTTTACCTATCACATTTATCCCATCCTTGTCTCCTTTGCTATCTTCCATTCCTTCTATATCTTCAGATGACGTCATAGCTTTATGAACATATTGTTACCCCTGGCCACCTTATCACACGTTTTCATAGATATTATGCCTTTTACCCTCCATGATGGGTTGTTGTATTGATACATGGAGGTGTGCCATAGGTACATTTTATTGTGAGTCACTTCCTTTTAGTAAGAAATTGCATTCCATTGATAAGTATGACTCATTTCTTACCATGTTTGAAACCGCTGTAAATCCATGCATATTATTCGCATATTATTGTGTGATAACAATTCAAATTGTTATCCTATTTTGAATATATATTTTCATACATCCCACTTTAAGATGATAAATTTTCACAGATTGATGAAATCAATCAATTTAGTTAGTATCTTTATCGTTTCCTGTGTTAGGAATTTCCATTTCTTTATCAAACTGTTGTTTTTGATATTGCTGTGTATGGATGTTGAATCGAATCCTGGCCCTGGTTCTGACGAGATTGCAATATTTCATCTAAATGCAAGTATCAGAAATAAACCAGATTTTATTGAAGATTTTGCTGGTGAATTTGATGTTTTATGTTTTACTGAAAGTCACTTAGACGATAATGTTTCCATAAATGACCTACTTATACCGGGATTTCATTCTCCTTTTAGACGTGATAGAAATTTTGCTGGTGGGGGCGTTACTGTTTACGTAAATAATTTACTAAATGTTACTAGATTAACAGCCCGTGAATATAATAGCGATGAAACCATCTGGCTACAAATCACTTTTCCTAACTTCACTTATATAGTTGGCACCATTTATAGACCTGAAAATTCTGTTTTACCATTTTGGGACAATTTTAGATCAGCTATTCATAGGCGTTTGACATGTCACCAAATGTTATTATTACAGGGGATTTCAATGTAGATTTATTAACTGTTGTACCAACGCATGTTTTTGTAGATATAATGAATTCCCTCAGTTTGTCAAATGTTATATGAGAACCCACTCGTGCAGGTCATACTAGATCAAGTTTACTTGATCCAATTCTTTTAAGTGAATCTCTGTCCTGTATATACTCATATATTATAGATATTGATAGGTCAATCAGTGATCATTGTGGTTGTACGGTTAGTGTTAAACTACCATTTTCTTTTAAATCAATTTACAAACGTAAAGTTTGGTTGTATAATCGAGCAGAATTTGGTAAATTCAATGATCTTATAAATCAATTTGACTGGAGTGAAGCATTTACAAATTCTCAATCAGTCGATATCGCTCGTGAAACTTTTACTAATGAATTTATTAGATTTGCAGAATTATCAATACCTTCGAAAGTTGTAAAAATCAGACCAAGCCATGGATAACACCAGAATTGAGAAAAAATATACGAATAAGAGATAATTGACATAAAACAGGTAGAAAAACAAAAACACAACATGATATCAATCTGTTTAAAACTCAGAGAAATAAGGTCAACAATATGAAGAAGTGCTACAGACAAATATTTTATGAAAATGTCCATAGGCTAATAGATAACTATTCTTCGTCCGTCCCAAAAGCATATTGGAGATTAATTAAACGTCTAATGAAATCTAGCGGTTCATCTGATACAATTCCAACTCTTATAGATCCAATGACGGATGAAATAATTGAGTGATAAGGATAAAGCTGATGTATTTAATGGTTATTTTTGTAGTATAAGTCGTATTGGATAATGTCCCAGATCCCATCATAGTCTCAAAAATTAATAAAAAAAATCAGAGTGAACTATACCGAAATTAAAGATGTCGTAGAAATATTGAAACTTGGCAAAGCCTCGGGCCATGATGAAATCAGTCATCATATGATAAAAATGTCTGTAATTCAGTTTGTAAACCTCTTGAGTTATTATCTAATATGTCATTGTCTGCTTGTATCTATCCTAAATTATGGAAATTAGCAAAAGTCATGCCACTATTCAAAAAGGGTGATAGACATTCTCCATCAAATTATCGTCCAATATCTCTCCTTGCACCGTTGGCAAGTTTTTGAACGTGTCATATTCAAACATATCCACAATTATTTTATTGAAAATTCATTGTTCTATAAACATCAATCAGATTGTTTACCTAGTCATTCCACATTGTTTCAACTTATTGAAATGTATCATAATATTTGTTTATCTCTTGAAGAAAAAAAACATACATGTATAGTCTTTTGTGACATATCGAAAGCTTTTGATCGTGTTTGGCATAATGGTTTGTGTACTAAGTTAAAATCCTATGGTTTAGAAGGAGAGTTGTTGGCCTGGTTGAAAAATTATTTACATCAAAGGCAACAACATGTTAGTGTTAATGAATCTCTATCTAAATGAGGTTTTATTGATGCTGGGGTTCCCCAAGGTTCTATGCTATGTCCGTTATTATTTCTTATTTATATTAATGGTATTGCAGATGTATTTAATTCAGCCTCTCGTCTTTTCGCGGATGACACATCTCTTCAATTCTCTTCATCTTCCTGTCACGAAATTCAAACTATTCTTAACAATGATCTCTAATCTTTAAATGCATGGGCTAAAACATGACTAGTATCTTTTAATCCAGATAAAACTGATGTTCTTTCAAATAGAAACGAAATTGATGAATTATTAGAATAAGAGTTTGATGGTAAGTTTTAGATTTTACAGATAATCATAGGCACCTTAGCGTAAATTTCAGCTCCAGTGCCAAATGGGGGATCATATACCAATTATCTATTTTTCTGTTATGAAAAAAATAATGTTCTGAGAAAATTGAAATTTGTGTTATAGCGATATGCCCTTTTAAGAATTTATCGAACTTTTATTTTACCTGTATTAGAATACGCATGTGAATTATGGGACGGATGCTCAATTTCTCATTCATTCAAACATATTTTATTGATAAACAAACAAAAGGATTAGGCACAAGTTCTTACAACTTACTACGCCTTCTCCCAAAAATACAACACAAATGGTTAAATATATATAGCACGTGATGGCAGGAACATACAATATATACACAAAGACAATTTACTATCTCAATTAAGAACAATAAAGAAAAATAGGGTGGGTGAGGAAAGAAGAAGAAAGAAGGATGGGACCTGAAGAAAAAAGCTCTGGTTGCACCGATTGTCCACTACTTGGTTTCAAATCTCTTTGTCGATTTTATAAATGACTGCACGGCAAGAACGATGTTAGCCTTTGTATGGAAGGGAAGATCTGCATCTCCCCATATCAGTAGTTGTAGTTAGGGGACAGGCTGAATACCAATGTTAGAAAGAGCATCAAATAATCTCAGACGAGGGATGGAAAACTGTGAACAGACAAAAAAAATAGTGATACGCATCTTCATTACCATCATTGCAATAACATTCAGGTGTGTCACAGATACCTACACTTAACAAATTACTCTTCAGGCCACTGCAGTTATGTCTAATTCGCGCAAGGAGAACAAAGAGAAATCTATTGCCAACAGTCAAATATCTCGGTAAGACACGTGGTACAAGTGATATTTTCTTATTGAAAATAGCAGATGATGAGACACTCTTAACAGAATTGTCAAGTCTGTTCCATAAATCAATTGTAGATGGGATGCACGACTTTTTAAGATTATCTAGAATACACCGTGGTGTTTGATAGTTATCGGGATTACGTAAATCACGATGGAGATCGTCTCTTCGTAAAGGAAGCAGGTTACGAAGATAGTCTGGAACTAACCCGTTATGCATCTTATAAAAAGTAGAAAGTTTAGCTTTTTCTCTTTTGGACTTTAAAGGTAACCATCCAGTTTCAAAGTACAGTGCCTCATAAGAGGCGACCGACGACAGACCAGATACAACCCTGGCTGCTTCTAACTGCACCCTCTCCAAGGCTCAATTTCTGAATCTGAAATGCTAAAAAAGGCCCAACGCGAGGCAGCAAGAATTATCACAGGTCTGCCATCCTATGCTAATATTTATTCTTTAACTTTTGAAACTGGTTTAGAATCACTGTCTGCTAGGAGAACGAGAAGGAAACTTCATCTTTTATATAAAATGCATACTAACAAAACTCCTAAATATCTATCTTCCTTACTTTCCTCTACTGTTCAAGATGAAATTCATTATCCTTCGAAAAACAGTAATAATTATAGAGTCCCATTCTTCCGTCTTTCAAATACCATGTCTTCTTTCTTGCCGTCTACTCTTCGGAGTTGGAATACGCTTGATAGCTCTATCAGGTCATCAGCCTCGCTTAACTTATTCAAAAAGTCTTTAATACTGTAAACTAAACATTATTCATACAAAGCTTAGACATATTTGCAGTTCCCTTAATTACGACTGATTTCGGATAAACCTTGTGGATACCCATAGCTGTGTATGTGGAAATATGTGTGAAAAAGGCTATCACGTTTTCTTTGAATGCCAGCTTTATAATGTTCACAGAAATGTCCTTTTCCAACGTTTAAATGATATGAATTTACACGTTCACTGTGACTTAGATCTGCTCCTTGATGGAAATGATCAACTGTCCCCTGAAACAAACGAGTCCAACATTTTATAAAAAAGTAGCAACAGGTTTTAACCATGAAACTCTGTTATATTTTACTTCCAATGACGTCATCCCTTCTAATTTACAATAAACTATGTTTAATTCAAATAGATGAAAGTGCTTTCGGTCAAAGTTCAACATATCGGAATACCGGGAGGTCATATACCACTTGTAGTATATACATTAAATTTATCCGACGATCAGCACGTTTACACAGTGGTCTTGAAGTGGAATAACACAACGTAAAGAGACAGAAAAATGTTGTACCGGTATAGATGGGTGCTATTCAATTCCCAGGGCATCAAATATTCATTCCAACTGTTGTATAAACAGTATGTTATTCCACGTGAGGTTTAACAATTTCGCATGTTCCGATTGGCTGACAGGATGAACTTTGACCGCACTCACAGAAATTTGAGCGCACAATTAGTAGTTCACGATTTTTTAAAAATTTGATTTTTATGGTTTATATATATATATATATATATATATATAGTTCTAATTTGCAATTAGTCACAATATCGCTAGGTACGTGTATATAACTTCTAAACATACCTGTAAATGAGCGGTTTGCATATTCAGACCATATCCATACGCCACAACTGATATTGTAAACAAAACATACGTGGGTTCACAGGCACGGTAATTACATACCAGATTTATTGTGTTAGGAACAGGTCACACTAAGTCCTTGTTGTTGTTGCTAACCTAGGAAAACACTTCCTAAAGCTCGTGTTTCTGTGGGGTGTTCCCAGTTTGCCAACACCAACTATCTGGTATGTTATTTTAAGGGATTAAAGTCAGTTTCTAAATTACGGATTACCTGTAGAATGTCTGTTTACCTGTGAGAGATACTTAGTGTGCAAACATTTTGACTATGGACTTATACAATGGTTATTGTAGGCTAATATAGTTGGTTCATTTTAGAAATTGTACATTTATATTAATTTTATTTAGTATTTTATAATAATGATATATACTAAAAGGATAAAGAAACGCAGGGTGAACTTTAAACCAGAAATTAAGTATGATATCGGGCTTCATTTAAAACGAAATTTTGTATACTTACAGATAAATTAAAGCTTAAAAATTTTCAAAGTCAGTATTTTGCATCTGACAATTGGTTTAGAGGTACTAACGATTAAATTGAATGGACCCATAGGATTTTAAAATTGAAATGAGTCATCAATATTTTGTGTGTCCGCCGTTTGCTGTGGTCACTGCCCTTATTCTTCTGGTCTCAGTTAATGAGAGCGTTAATCCGTCTTATGGGGATGTTGTCCCACTCTTCAATCAGAGCTCTGGCCAACTGCTCTCGAGTAGCAGGATGTGGCTGGCGCCTTCGAACCTGTCTATCCAACTGGTCCCAAAGATGCTCGATCGGGGACAAATCAGGGCTATATGGCGGCCAATCTAGTGGTTGAATGTTGTTGTTGGCCAGAAAGACTTGGCAAATCCTTGCTACGTGGGGCCTAGCATTATCCTGCTGGAGGGTTAGATTATGCTGCTGTAAGAAAGGGATGACATGGGGTCGGAGGATCTCATCTCTATACTTAGCTGCTGTTAAATTGCCATCAATAACAACCAATTGTGATTTAAACCCGTGTGAGATTCCTCCCCACACCATTACTGAACCGCCCCCAAAACCTATCCCTCTCTACAACGCAAGCGTCCGTAAAACATTCGCCACGACGTCGGTAGACACATTGACGGCCGTCACATCGATAAAGACAGAATCGAGACTCGTCCGTGAAGAAAACTTGTCTCCACTGCCTCAGTGGAAACCGTCGTGGAGCATGTGCAGCGACCCAGGCCATACGACGCTGATGTCGAGCAGGGGTAAGGTGTGGACCTACGTAGGGGCGACGTGCTCTTACACCAACTTCCCGTAATCGATTCCTTACAGTTTTTGAACTTATAGGACGCCCATGATTTCCACGAACATTAAGTGCACTCTCAACGGCAGTAAGGCGCCGATTACGCACATGAGAGACGACGATATAGCCATCCTGACGTCGTGACGTTAAGCGCCGACGTCCTGACCTAGGTCGATCGGCCAGTCGCCCAGTTTCCCGAAGACGTCTAACAAAACGTTCTATGGTGGAAACATTAACACCAAAGTGCCTAGCAACCTGATTTTGCAGCTGTCCTTGCATCAGCATCTGAATGGCCTGACCCCTCTGAACTTCTGTGAGTCGTGTCATTCTTAAAACGAATCAAATTCTCAATTAATTTTAGGAAAGCAGTTGGTCCGTATAAAGACTAACGAAGAGTGACTTGACCAACGCTGCATGAGACCAGAACAACACGGTGCACGGGATTCTTGTTTTTTCCTTCCTCAATTTACCAGAGCTGCGCACTGTACCGTCACAAAATTTTCGATACATGACAAGGTGTAATATGACCTAATTACTCAATCCACAAAGTTTCACTTTATTTGGAGAACGCGTTCTCAAAATATCGGAATAAATATTACCCTGCGTTTCTTTATCCTTTCAGTATATTCATTTATTGTTTTTTACTAAAATCTTGTTTATTTACAATAATTGTATTTAGTATTTCATATGATAGATATAGATAGGGTATTGTATTGAACAAATGTGTTATATCATTATTACCATCTACTGTGACGGAACATTCTACATCTGCCCAAAACTCTTCTATCAGATTTACTCAATACACGCACAGATAGACGAACACATGTATCCTTTGGTCTACGCTCTACTACCAGGAAAGACACAGGAGATCTACACCAGATTTTTTTCACTTTGTTGAAAATTACCATGGCCGGTTCACCTGTGACGCGCACCTGTAGTGGACGGTGTTAACATCGCTCCGGTAAAATTCTTATATTTTACCATTTTCTGTGATACCCCATAAGCTGTTTTTTGACATGTGTAGTTAGGAAGGTATTGCTATTCACATACCTACATTATTTGTGCCACCTATATTGGGAAAAGTGACTTTGGAGCGTTTCTGATATGACAATGGACTAGCACTACAGGTAGTGACCACCACTCACGGCCACATTTGACTATACAACTATAGCTATATACTTGGACACTTCGCCAGTGTTTTATATCGATACACGGAGAATTTGTATACCTATTCTTATTCTTACACTATTAGACTTTTGACAATGTGGGGCCCAAGAAGTCTGCGCCTATGTCCATATCTGACAAATTAGAAGAATTGTCACTGAAACCGGAGAACTCTATTACGAAGGAGTATATTGATATGGTCGTCGGGAAGTTGAAAGAAGAATTGCAGATCGAGATTTGCAAAGAAAATGAAGAGCTTGTGAATTCCCTAAAGTGGAGGATAAGCACTTTAGAGTCTGAGAATGAGGTATTGACGGAGAAGGTCAGTGTGTTAGAATAAAGAGAGACCGACTCGGAAGCTTTGATAAGCGACTTTGAGAACCAGCTCAATGACCTTGAGCAGCATGGTCGGAAGAATTCTGTAAGGATAACCAGTCTGCCTGACCCGTCAGTGAAGGAATCAGTGGAAGAATGTGATAAGAAAGTGGTTGACTTCTCTAACACACAGTTGAAAGTTCCCCTACGCCCGGAGGACATCGACATCGCCCACCGATTGGGAAGATTCGACAACGCCAGGAAAAGAACTGTTATTGTCAAGTTCACACACCGACGGAAAAAACACGACATCATCAGGGCTCGGAGGATACTGAAAGGATCAGGTTTCACAGTTTCGGAGGACATGACGAAGGCCAACCAACAGAGACTGTCGGAAGCCTTTCAACTGGACTGTGTATAGAATTCCTACAGTATAGACGGTAAACTTTTTGCAGTGCTCAAGAATGGGAAAAAACGAAGACTTTTTCATGATACCAAGCTCTCAAAACAGTATCTGGAGAACGATGCCAATTTCGGTTATTCAAGGAAGTGAATTAACTAATGAGGTCGATTATGACTGTGGCTTGATGCCTTTTTCGATCAGTGAAAATATGTGTTTCTTTAAATTTATGCGATTACTCCTTGAGTGAATGAATGTGCGCTTGATACATGTATTATATCCGTGTGATGTGTTCTCTTTCTTTCTGGATATTACCCTATTCTTATCAGAGGTAAGTCAACTATTTAACAAAGTCTATACGCTGTAGTATGTAAACTTTTGTAACCTTTTACATTATTGCAGTATGGTTGTATACACGTATATGAAGTAGTCTTATTATATCACTATCATTATAAATTATATTATACCTCAAATCCTCCTGATCAACTGTATATTTTATCTATATTTTTGTCTTATGAACGTCAGATTACTAAACTATGATATATACTCTTACTCACTGACATTAGTTCTGTAAAAATTTGGGGGATTTTTAGACATTGCCTGTGGCTTTTCCCCCCATACGATTGAAAGTTTCTGACTCTCACTTCCGTCGGCTATTTTTTTTAAGGTATAAAGTACAGTTTTTTAAGATAATCACGCAAGTAATAAAAATATACATATTATGGAATAGGTATTTTACTTCAGGTTGTTTACTACCCATAGATAAATATACTTATCATCCAATGGCAATTTGTCTATCTTTATGCATTATTATCAGTCATTTATTACAAATAGGTCCGGAAAATGAATCGGATTACGTTTTTTTTTTACGCGTGCTGGGTGTACTTCCGGTAGAATCTACACGAGGATCCGTGGATGGTGGTCGCTACTCATTGACCACGTCTCATGTCTTTTTACTACTTTCTGTTTCTTCACTTACTTTTTTTATTTCACTTTTATTCTTTTCTTCTCCTTGTGCCAGGAGATTATACATATCATACAGGTAAATATAGCAGTGTCGGTAATAATATGCAATGTAACCTATCCAATATGTTATGGTCTATGGAGTCCGAATACTAACCGCTAACTGTCAGGGCTTGGGGGATAAAAATAAACGTACAGATGTTTTTGCTTATTTGAGAAGTATGAACTTTAACATTTATTGTATACAGGATACACATTTTACTGTTGACATAGAAAATATAATTAGAACAGAATGGGGATACTCCTGTTATTTTAGCTCTTTCAACTCCCATTCTAGGGGGGTAGCAATCCTACTCAATAATAATTTTGAAGTAAAGGTAATGAAAGAAAAGAAAAGTACAGATGGAAATTTTTTAGCACTTGACATTATAATAGAAGATAAGAAAGTTTCACTTATTACCATATATGGACCAAACTCGGATACACCTGCTTTTTACGATCAAATTGTAGATAGTATCCTTGATTTCGGTAATGATTCATTTATCATTTGTGGTGATTTCAAATTGGTTCTGAACCCTGAGTTAGATTGTTTTAATTATAGACAATTTAATAACCCTAAGGCAAGAGAAAAGGTTATTGAAATAATAAATGAATTGGGGCTTATTGATATATATAGAGAACAACATCCAGACAGTAAAAGATACACATGGAGAAGAACAAATCCAATAAAACAGGCAAGACTAGATTATTTTTTTAGTTTCTGAAGACCTTTTATCGTGTGTAGAAAAGACCAATATTGACCCAGGCTATCGAACTGATCACTCCTCTCCATGTATAACATTAAAATTTAATGAGTTTAAGAGAGGCAAAGGACTTTGGAAATTTAACAATTCATTACTTCACGATTTAGAATATCTGAAATTAATAAACAAACATATACTAGATGTTAAAACTCAGTATGCTGTACCTGTATATAACCTTGATAATATAGATAATATTTCAAATGAAGACTTCCAATTTTCTATAAATGATCAACTCTTTCTAGAAACACTATTATTTGAAATTAGGGGAAAAACCATTTTGTATGCATCTTATAAGAAAAAACAGAGAAATTGCCAAGAGCAAGATCTGAGGGAAAAAATAAAGGAAATTGAAGCCCAAGATGTAATAAACATAGATGAGTTAAAAGTTTGCCAAAAAGATTTAGAAGCTATAAGAAAGCATAAACTTAAAGGAAATATTTTAAGGTCAAAGGTAAAATGGGTAGAAGAGGGTGAAAAACCCACAAGATATTTTTTTCAATTTAGAAAACAGGAACTTTGTTACCAAAATCATACTAGTAATAGAAAAAGATAATGGAGAAATAATTAGAAATCAAGGGGAAGTCTTACATGAAGTAAAACAATTTTATGAAAAACTGTATTCAGAAGACTGTGAATTGCATAGCATTAACTTGAATGACTATCTTAGTAACAGTAATATAGAAAAGTTGAATTATATAGAAAAAAATAATTCGGAAGGTAATATTACAATAAATGAAGCATCTCATATTCTAAAAAATATGAAAAATAATAAAAGCCCAGGGTCTGATGGATTTACAGTTGAATTTTTTAAGTGTTTTTGGAAACAACTGGGTCATTTTTGTAGTAAGGTCAATTCAATTCGCTTCTGATATTAAAAATTTGTCAGTAACGCAGGAACAAGGAATTATAACATGTTTACCCAAGGGAGATAAGCCAAGACAATACTTGAAGAATAGGAGACCAATTACACTTCTGAATACAATCTATAAAATTGCTTCAGGTTCAATAGCTAATAGAATAAGAAAAGTCTTAGATAAACTTATAAATACTGATCAGTCCAGTTTTATCTCAGGTAGATATATTGGTGAAAATACAAGGATTATATATGATATTATGCACTATGCCGAAGAAAATGAAATTCCTGGTATGTTACTTAATGTTGATTTTGAAAAAGCCTTCGATTCTGTTAACTGGGATTTTATAGATAAAGTACTGGAATTTTTTAATTTTGGAAATGACATAAGGAACTGGGTTCATATTTTTCAAAATGGTTCAAACTCATCCGTTAATCGGGGGGCAATCTATCACCTTTTTTAATATCAAACGGGGCTGTCGACAAGGGGACCCTATCTCTCCATACTTATTCATTTTATGTGCAGAGATTCTAGCAATTAAGATAAGAAATAATGATAATATAAGAGGCATAAATATAGAAGATACTCCAATTCTACTGTCTCAGTATGCAGACGATACGTCAGTCATCCTTGATGGATCTAATAATTCCTTAAGAGAGACACTCGAAGAACTAAGAAAATATGCAGATATATCTGGACTGAAAATAAATAAAAGTAAAACAGAAGTAATTTGGATAGGTAGTAGGAAATACAGTGATGAAAAATTTTGTACAGACTGGAACTTGCATTGGGGAAAGCAAAAATTTACTATTTTAGGTATTGATTACCATGTAGATTTATATAAAATTATTATAATGAACTATGACAAGAAATTGGTTAAGCTAAAATCTCTGTTAAGTAACTGGAATAAAAGGGTTTTTACTCCTATTGGTAAAATGCATATAATTAAGTCATTGCTAGTATCACAATTCAACCATCTTTTTATTGCTTTACCAAACCCAGACATATCTTTTATTAAAAAATTAAACTCTAAACTTTTTAGCTTTCTTTGGAACAGTAAAGTAGATAAAGTGAAAAGGGACATTATTATTAAAGACTATACAGAAGGAGGTTTGAAAATGATAGATATCCATTCTTTTATTATGGCACTGAACTTAACATGGATAAGAAGGTTGTACTCTAGACCAAGTAAATGGCAATATATTCTCAGCATAAGTATTGATACAGGTATTTTGGCTAGCTGTGGATCAGGATATATACAGGAATGTGAAGTTAAGTGTAAAAATCAATTTTGGAAGGATGTATTCAAATCTTGGGGATATCTTAAAAAGAAAGAAAAGACAATGACAAATAGGTCTGTCTCATTATTAAAAACTCCTCTTTGGTTTAATGAAAATATAAGAGTAAATGATAAGATGGTGTTTTATAAAGATTGGTATAAGAAAGGAGTTGTTATGATTAATGATATACTTAAATTACCACACATGAATACATATTACACTTTTAACGAGTTTATAGAAAAATACCATATTAATACCAATTTCCTTACATATCGGGGCATAATACATTCCATAAGAAATTATTCTGCTCATAAACAACTAGAAGATGAAAATGTATCATACCCATTAATACCCACTAACTTAGAATGTTTCTTGAAGAATAATAAGGGTTCAAAAGGTTTCTATAACATACTTTCTTTTAATAAAACTGTATCTAATGGAAAAAGAAAGTGGAATGAATTGTTTGATTTTGATGACGAAACTTGGAAAAGTATATTTAACACCCCGTTCAGAGTAACTAAATGTTCATAGCTACAATGGCTTCAGTATAGAATAAATCAACACATATTAACCACAAATTCATGTTTATTTAAGATTGGTTTGACAGAGAGTCCATACTGCTTCTTACGTAAAACAGAAACGGAAACAAAAGTGCACTTATTATGGGAGTGCAGGGAAGTACAATCATTTTTTGAGAACTTTGAGACCTTGTTAGATTCTCTTTTTATTCCATTTACTTTCGATAAAGAAACTTTTATTTTTGGTATTAGGAACAATAGAAATACATACTATACAACTGACAATCTTATTTTGCTCATTATGAAGCAATACATCTATAGAACAAGGTGTTTACAAAAAACTTTATCTATTCAAGAGTTAAAATCTATTATAAAAGATAATTACATTATACAAAAGTATATATACACTGTACAAGATAAAGAAAATAGGGCAAAATTGTTCAATAGATGGAAAAAATGGGACAAGCTACTAGAAATAACACCCATCCCCTGACAGTGCGTGTTGATATACTTATTTATTTATTTTTTTTTATTTTTACTGAAGATTTAGTTTTAGTGGCTTTCAACACACTGGATTTTCAAATAGTCTTGCTATATCAAGTGGCACAAGTCTCTCTCTTCTCTCCTCTCTCTCTCCTTTTCTCTCTGTGTGTGTGTGTGTGTATGTGTGTGTGTTAAACTATATGTTTTTTCCTGTGTGTGAGTGTATAGCAGTTTTATTTTGGTGGATGCTGATGAATGTACGTTTTGTATGTATGTCAGTGTGGTAATGATGATGATGAGGATAACAATGGTGATGATGAATGTATTCACTAATAGATGATGATGATCATGCTACATCGTAATCATGAAGAGGAATATATGGAGATGGTGGTGATTATGAGGATGATGATGGTTATGGTGATGACTGTATATAGATGCTGCTTATGAGGAGGAGGAGGATGATAGTATAATGATGATAAATGACGATGAACACATTTTATAAGAATGAACGAATGATGATGATGATGATGATGATGATGATGATGATGATGATGATGATGATGATGATATGAAGGAGGAGGATGATGGTTATACATGTATATGGTGATGATTGTGTATTGATACTGCAGCTGATGATGATGATGATGATGATAACAGTGTATACATAGTTTATGGGTGTATCCCACATGTGAATGTATGTGTGTGTACATGTGAGGGAACATGTGTGTGGTAGTTTTTTGTCATATGTGATGTACATATAATGAAAACTCTTTAAAAATAAAAAGTTACAAAAAAAAAAAAAAAAAAGAAAAGAAAATGACCATGGCCAATGTCAACCTCCCACTCAACCCGACGACTGCATTCCTGGACTTCGAGATAGCTGCCCACAACGCCCTTCGACGAGTCTTCCCTGCAGTCAACATCCGCGGATGTTTTTTCCACTACACCCAGTGTATTTGGAAGAACTCCCAGACCAACGGCCTAAAGATACCCTACCAAGAAAACGACTACATCAACCGCCTTTTGAGATTGGCAGCAGTACTACCCCTGATACCACTGGACCACGTTGAGGATGTTTGGTTCAACGCCCTGGAGGAACTGGAGGAGGCTAATGTCATATGCATATGACGTCACCAAGAAAGGAGACACAAAGTGAGAATATCGTCAATATAAATTTTTCGTCTGTTTTAAACGCAATGCTGTTTCCACGAACTTTCGAAAAAAAAGTATCAGAATTATGTGATCAAATGAGACTTGAATTTGTTTCGATTTTATATGAATTGTTATACATCTATCAGAAAACTAGGCGTCACTTTAACGGTTAGTTGTATGATGTCTTCGGAGAAGATGAAATGTTGATGTTAAATTAAACAAACGAACAATCTTTCCGGATGCCATAGTTATCGTTCACTTACTTATTTGAATTTTTCGCGATTTTTTTATTTAAAAGGAGTGAATTTGATTTTGACGAACCTTAAGTTTGAGATCCGAATACAGTTTGTTTGTGAATATTGCTTCGGATTATATAAACTGTATTCTGTACCATGTCTTAAATAAACGATTTATTCCAGACAACTGTAATTATTGAAACATCCCTGGATTATTTGAGAGGACTGAGTGGCTACTTAAGTACCACTTTCTACAGCGGTTGAAAATTACGCGTGTCTTAGTTTTCTACTGGCCGAATTTCCAAAATACCGTCCCGTGAAAATGTGAAAATATTTTCTCTTCGAAAATGACCGACTCTACGTTATAATTTTTATAATTACCTTACATAACATAAACTTTAACTGGAAAATGTTATCCCCGTGAAAATGTTATCCCCGCAAAATATTATCCCCGCGAAACTAACCGACTACACGTTATAATTGTTATAATTGCCTTACAAAGCATACCAACAACCTTCAATGGAAAATGTTATCCCCGTGAAAATATTATCCTCGCGAAAATGTTATTCCCGCGAAAAGGCTTTACGTTATAATATTATAATCACCTAACAAAGCATACCCTCAGCCTTAAATGGAAAATACTGCCCTGTTCACTTAGACTGGTTAAGTATATGGTTTACCGATCAACAGTTAGAAACAAGCAACATGGACATACGGCAGAATTAGAAATGGACAGGGTTTTTGTCTAGTCTCTTACCAGAAAAAAAGTATTTGCAAGTCTTTACGCTTTAAGAACCTTTGTATTCTTTCCCGAGCACTCACGGCTAGCATGTTCACTTTATTTCTCTCTCTGAGGTGGAAAGTGTTGCTGATTTTAGTTATAAATTGACCTTTGTTATTTTCGATGTGGAATCAAAATTTAGAACAATTTCATTTTTATGGTAGAAAATTATACGAAAGACACAATAGCGAAAACCACCATTCGATACCAATTAAGAGGTAGATAGAGAAGAGCCAAATATCGAGTTAAACTGCATCATAGAGATGTCTCGTCGCTACATTTTGATACCTAGGAGGCGAATAAGGAAAGCCAATGCTGAAGAAATGTTTAAATCTAGATGGGGACATGCACTAGCCGTATAATTACATAAAATAGTTATTTAAATTCCATGTATCTACATACCACAGAAAACGTCAGGTATGTTTACATGTGCATTATGCACCAACAAAAATTATGCAGCTGCTGCGCATGCGCTACAAAGGATCATATAGACCTTTTGACTATGGGCAGTTCGGAGACTCCATTTGTCAGAGAGGATACAAGTTACTCTTTCTTCAATACTTTATAGTAAAACATAAATGTCTGTTTGTTCTTAACATCAGAGATTTTATTGTCACTGTCTGCTGAGGTGTGGAAATACTGACAGGAGCATGATCTGTCTATAGTTTACCTTGTTCTCATTTACTTACTTGTATGGACAAAGGTTTACATAGCGGGTGTCGTCGATGAAGTAGAAGGCGCTTACTCTTCTGGAACACCTGGTCTTATTTTCCTTGTTCTTTTTCAGGAATCTCTGTGAAAATCTTTCTTTAGTTCATATTTTGCCCTAGCTTTATTGAATTGAGTGTACCATGTGATTAAAAAGGATGTGATATAGTTTAGAAAACGTAAGATAACGGTCTAAAGGCCTTAGGGCAGACCTTTGTCTTGGCTTCAAACAAAATAGATTACAATGACATTTTGATTCGCAGACAAAATCAATTGAACTGATCTGTATTTAGCTAAGATATGTTCTTTCTTTGAGGCTAAATCTTCCTTCTGTCATATCTAATGATCAATATATTTTCTTGCAAACTGACCTTGCTCCCGGATCGAAAACCGAGCCTGCGTTCATCATTCATTTTATAAAGGAGCTCAGTTTAGTGGACTGCGCGCTAAACATAAGATGGAAATCTATTTTGCTGGCCAAACAAAAATTTGAAAACTGATGGTTTGTGTTCAGTCTTTTTTTTATCTAAATTTAAATTCAAAAACTTGGTAATAAGCTTAAACTGTGTCCCTTACTAAGATATGAATAAATATCTGTCAATATTGAATAAAAAGTGATTCATTGATCATTGCTTATCAACAGCTTAATATAACCTAGCCAACATCAGCAGAGCCCGCACCAATCGATCTACTTCTGGCTTTACATTCAACATTAACAGAAATCGTGTGACCTTCTTAACTTCTTCTCTACTTAAACATCGTCACTGACATTCACCTTAATTTTTCATTGACATTCACCTTTATATTTCACTGACATTCACCTTTATTTTTCATTGACATTCACCTTTATTTTTCATTGACATTCACCTTTATTTTTCACTGACATTCACATTTATTTTTCACTGACATTCACCTTTATTTTTCAATGACATTCACCTTTATTTTTCACTGACATTCACCTTTATTTTTCACTGACATTCACCTTTATTTTTATCTGATTTTGATATATTTTATTATGATGCTGACCTGATTAAGAAAAGAAAATTATGTCTTAAGAACTAAAAGACAAATGTGTTTTATGTCTTTAGAAATAAAAGACAGGTGTTATGATCGGTACCTGTGATAAGTTTAATGTTTCTTAGCCATTCTGTAGTAGGTTTGACTGATCCCTGTATGAATGGCGAGCCTCAGTTGTTTGTAAGATTCGCGTTTTCTCAAATGAGGGTCTGCTATTACTAGATTAGTGTTTTGTTCGAAAAAAAGATGTTCAGAATTATCAATACTAATATATAACGTTAGATTTTTATTTACATTTTTTTGTGTCGATTGTTTCATTTCTGCGGAGTATATAGCTGGACCCCCGGGGGTCTACAAGTTCATTGCAGCACACTTAAGGCAAGTGCTCTCTATGATATCTATTATCTAATGTTCTTAACAGTAATAACTTTAAATAGTTAGACACAATATTTTTATTGACTGATATTTCATTTAAAGCAGATGACTTTAGAAAATGATTTTCCTTTAAAAGTGATAAATATCCTGATTCATACATGGTGTCCGACAGCAATAAAGATCAAAATGGCGGAGCGTTGCTTCCTTCTCTCTAGAGAACAAACGACACAGCCAGGTTACCTTGTGAACACTTTTTGGGCAGTTTATCTTTATTTCTGGCCGGGACTTAACAGTTTGTCCTATAAAGACTGATGTCCTGTGGTGCAATGACGTCATTCAATGGCACAGTAATTAGGTATTGTGGCGGTTTAAGGGTATTACAAAGCATGATGGTTAATGGGCACCACGTGATTTATATTGATCTAATAAAAATTAGATTCATGACACCTTACCACTTTCGTCTGTCCATTACCAAATCACGTGTCTTCTCCACAGTTATGTTAATCAAGTATTTTACAGTATGCAAGACATCACTGGAAAGTTTCTCTACAGAGAAATGCTTAGGTAACACTTTCATTGGAAGATAGCGACTGACAGCATAGTCTACACGAGTCTTGGCTCCCAACGTTACACTGAGTAAAATATATTTTGATGAACTTTGTGTAAAGTACTTTGAATATTTTAAAATTAAAATGACATCTTTCGGAATTTATTTCTGTGTTACAATCTTGCTCCCTCAGTTTCTAGTGTACCACTAACTGAACTGCTGCTCTATTGCATCTCTTATTGTAACAGCAACGTAGTCGCAACGCTTGATGTAACAATTACGCTTAATGTAATGATTACGCTTAATGTAATGATTACGCTTAATGTTATAGCAACGCTTAATGTAATAATTACGCTTAATGTAATGATTACGTTAAATGTTATAACAACGCTTAATGTGATAATTATGCTTAATGTTATAACAACGCTTGATGTAACAATGATGATTATATTACGCGTTGCGACTCTTTCTCTTAGTGTCATAAACTTCTTTTTATTACAATAAGCGTTGCAACTGATGAGCAAAACATAATGTAGTTATGACATTGTTCTTCATTCTTAGTATTATCACTGAAATAGTCGTAGATTTAAGGTGTACATCAATACTGATATTATGAACAGTAACGGTAGTTTTATCATTCCGGTACTAAACGTCACCCGGAAGACCATGAATAAAGCAAAGTTAAGCAACCTGTTTAAGTTGTGCGATAGTTTTCATTATTGATCTATTAATCGATCACTTGAAATCGAATGTAAATTGGAAATCAATCAAATTTATCAGCGCACTTTTTTCAAAGGTAGCTATGAGCACGTGGTCAATAACACCATGTTGATATTGCACCTTAATAAGGACTGACAAATATTAATTCTTCGTTATCACAACAACCATTTCAATTAGACGACATTACTGACATTCTAAAATCTTTACATGTTAATAAAGCTGTTGGCAGTGATACAATAAGTCACATTATGTTAAAAAATACTGCAGAGTCGATAGCATATCCATTATCTCTAATTTTTAGATCTTCCTTGGATACTGGTATCTTTCCGTCACAATGGAAACTAGCTTTAATTATGCCATTATACAAAAAAGGGAATAAAAATGAGTCTTCTAATTATAGACCAATAGCTCTTCTCAGTACTCTTGGCAAAGTTTTTGAACGTTTGGTTGTAAAATATCTAAATAACTTTTTACTTGATAATTCTTTGATTTTTAAATACCAGTCAGGTTTCCAGCCTGTTCATTCTACTGTTCATCAAATTATTGAAATTTATCATACATTATGTGAAAATATGGAAAAATTTGAGTCAACATGTTTAGTTTTTTGTGATATTTCTAAGGCGTTCGACAGGGTATGGCACAAGGGACTGAATGTGAAATTAGAAAATCATGGTATATGTGGAAAACTTTTAGTTTGGCTGAACAACTATGTCAGTAACAGAAAACAGCAAGTTTGAGTAGGAAATAGTAAGTCTTCCGTTAAATCTACAAGTTCAGGTGTTCCACAAGGTTCAGTATTAGGCCCCTTACTCTTTATTTTGTATATAAATGATATAGCTGATAACCTTGAAAGTCTTTCTAAACTGTTTGCCGATGATACTTCATTATTATGTTCCGGTACTTCCCTTTTGGACATTGAAACCAAAATTAATAACGATACAGCTAAAATTCAACATTGGGCAGAAAAGTGGCTTGTAAAATTTAATCCCCTAAAAACGGAAGCCTTACTTATTTCAAACATAGAGCATGATCATGTCATAGATATTAAATTTAATAATGTGAGTGTCGATTTTGTTGAACATCATAAACATCTAGGTGTAACTTTAGATGAGAATTGTAAATGGGGTAAACATAGAAAACATTTGTAAAGATGCATCTAAACAGGTAAGTATCCTACGTAAATTAAAATACATGTTAAATAGACAAACTTTAGTCAAAATCTATAAGGCTTATATACTTCCATTATTAGAAAACTGTTGTGAAGTTTGGAATGGGTGTTCTCTCAGTGATGCAGACAAACTAGAAAAACTTCAGTTAGAATCTATCAGAATTATCACTGGTTTACCCTCTTATACCAGTAGAGAATCACTGTATTCTGAGAGTGGATTAGAACCATTATCAGAAAGACGCACTAGAAGAAAACTACAGCTTTTCTACAAAATAGTTAATAATCTCACTCCAAATTATCTGTATACTCTATTGCCCCCTTTAGTATCTGAAAATTCACAATATAACCTCCGTAATGCACAAAATTATTCTTTACTAAATTTCAGACTACAACTAACAAACTTATCTTTCTTTCCGTCCACTATCCGACTTTGTAACCAACTTGAACTTGAACTTAGACAAAGTGTTTCTTACTCTATCTTTAAACATTCTCTTCGACCCACTACACTAGTTCCATATTATTATTTGCTTGGTAGTCGTAAGGCTAATATACTACACGCTAGGTTAAGAAATAAATCCAGTACCTTAAATAATGATCTTTTCAGATCCAATCTAATAGATCATCGTTTCTGTCAATGTGGACACCCTGTTGAAGATACTTACCACTATTTTTTTGTTTGTAATATTTATTCGGACCAGAGAGCCATTCTGTACCGAGAACTAAATAATTTTATCCCTCTAGACCTGCAGTTACTCCTACATGGTAGTATTATCTACTCATATGAAGATAATGTAAAAATATGTCAAATCACTCAGCAATATATACTTAATTCAAACAGATTTTGATCTTTATCTCTCTATCTACCTCCCTCTATCTCCTTCCGTGATAAATGTAAAAATATTTGGTCACTCCTTGCTCCGACACAAGTGGTGACGTTTTTTTTTTTTTTTTTTTTTTTGAAGGACCCGGATGCCAGGAGAAAGCGATATTCGCACGGGATGTGATGAACTGTAGAAAAGTTTGAAAGTTATGAAAAGCGTTTTGTATTTTTACTTGTGTTGTTTGTATCAGGAGAGACCGCTCTACATGAAGTTATTTAAACTCTCTCTCTCTCTCTCACTCTCTCTCCCTCTCTCTCTCTCTCTTTCTCTCTCTCGTTTTTTTTTCGTATATTATAATTGTATTTAAACATGTCGTCTTGTCTTGCTAATATGTATTATGTAAAATTTTATAGGAAAGGGCTTTATATAAGTTAGAAAACGTGTGCCCAATCCTGCTTGTATACTTTGTACAAATAAAATATGTTTAAATAAAAAATCACAACAACAGCCATAGTTAGAACTAATTTGCTGAAACCCAGTAACTGATGCTGAGTGAAGATAATTAAACAGGCGACTTGATAAAGTAAAGAGTTGTATTGAATGTTACCTGAAGTTCACACTGAGAGAACGTAGAGACAATATGATGGAACATTATTATTGTTAACCGCCGATATTTTACAGGGATAATTACAAACAGCTTAGTATATAGGCGTTATAGAGAAGGTGGAAATTAATTTTGGTCATTGAATACAATAACAGCTTCTTGTTATTGAAAAGTTGCTTTTGAGTGTTTTTGTGTGATATAATAGTGTATCAAAAAGTAAAAAGGTTCACGATGGAAAATAAGAAAATGATGGCTGGGAAGTTCATCAAATAAATGTTTGTAGACTAAATAGTGGTTTATCTCATGGAATTCTTTTTTGAATTTCAGTGAATCGTTACATTAACTTTGATATCAAACGATTTGATGATTAATGAATCAGTTATAAAAAATCTGATGAAGTGAATACTTGGTTTTTTATTTGTTTGGGTTTTGTTTGTTAGTTTTAACTATGAAGCGATAATGCATAAAACTCAGATAACGGGTAACGGGGATTGTTTTTGTTTGTTGTTGTTGTTGTTGTTACTGTTGTTGTTACTGTTGTTGTTGTTGTTGTTGTTGTTGTTGTTGTTGTTGTTGTTGTTGTTGTTGTTGTTGTTGTTGTTGTTGCTAACTTTTTAGATATCGACATATCCAATCTGCAGTTGATTGCTTCTCTTATCTCGTTCTAGAATGAGTAAGATTACCAGCAAACCACATAGCATACACTTTGTTTTCACACAAATGATAAGAAAGATCTATCATAGTTTCTCCAGGAGACAAGGGGAAAGCCACAGTCGTTGTCAGTTGATCGCCGACCTTACTGGAAGTCGTTGTCAGTCGATCGCCGACCTTACTGGAAGTCGTTGTCAGTTGATCGTCGACCTTACTGGCAGTCGTTGTCAGTTGATCACCGACCTTCCTGGTAATCGGTGTCAAATTATCGTGAACTTCCTGTCTAGTTTATTAAATATTTCACTGAGTAATTGTCTTCACAAAATAAACCAAATGAATACGTCGATTTTGAAATACCGTATGTTACCGTGGTTTTTATGGTTAACACTAGTAACGGTCAAAACAATGGACGATACCCTGACGACCAAGTCGTACGCCATCAATGTGTTTAGTGTTTCAATTACACGATGTAAGAAAGCTTCAAGGAGCAAACATGATGCTTATCAAATACTGGGAGAAAGTAAGTAAGTGAGTACCCGATCTTTTGGATTTTAAGTCAGCTTGGTCTCCCCAGATTTCGACTTGAAGCCGAAATGTTCTACAGCTGTTGTAAGTTGGTGTCATTGGTAAGACCTTCGTTCCAATTGGCCTGCTATTATTGTCCTCTGTCGACAGCTCGAATCGCTCATTTGATTGTGTGGTGTCCTAAGACAATGCTCTATTTATCTTCTGCTGCATTTGTATTTGTTTAAATGTCTGAAATGAAATTATCGAAATCTATTTCCCCGTCGGCAATTGAATCTTACAAAAGAGCATGCTGAATGGAGTCTAATTGCCTCCATTAAGTATTGGCCAGAACTCTTTCATTTAGGTCAATTCCTTAATAGAAAAATATCTGTCTTGTAAACAGGAAAGCTAAAACGGAAAACTAGGTTTTCTGCCCGGTATCAGTGATTTATAAGAGGCTGGTGTTTTGATGTTTTGTTTCAGTATCAGTTTGGAGGTTTACATGGGGCTGGTATTTTGATGTTTTGTTTCAGTATCTGTTAGGAGGTTTACAAGAGGCTGGTGTTTTGATGTTTTGTTTCAGTATCTGTTAGGAGGTTTACATGGGGCTGGTATTTTGATGTTTTGTTTCAGTATCTGTTAGGAGGTTTACAAGAGGCTGGTGTTTTGATGTTTTGTTTCAGTATCAGTTTGGAGGTTTACAAGAGGCTGGTGTTTTGATGTTTTGTTTCAGTATCAGTTTGGAGGTTTACAAGAGGCTGGTGTTTTGATGTTTTGTTTCAGTATCTGTTAGGAGGTTTACATGGGGCTGATGTTCTGTTTTAAGTTTGATTTTCTGCTCGATGTGCTGAGGGTTTATCGACTAATACTTCTGTTGTTTAAGTACCTCAGTACAGCAATGAAAGCTATATCAGATAGTCAGCTATCTGATAATTATAACTACACGTCGTTTAGTAGATCTGACGTAATCGCTTATCACAACTTCTGATTGGGAGCTTTTTAGAAACAACTGGAGAGAAGCACAGATCGTTAATGAAATGGACAAGCACGTTTTTTTTATTACTTACTACTACAATGTGATGAAACATAAACACTATGAGAAATTGCAGCACGACATTTTACAGAGCAATCCCGTAAATCCTGTGTTAACAAAACTTCACAGTTAGCCATGTTTAGGAATTGACACCATTTTAGTATGATCTGCTATGTGTGATGTACCGTAGGATACAGGACACTGATAATCAGTACAGTCTCATTTATCATCACCTCTGTCGTATCGATCACATTGTATTACTGACGTCTAGGATTCTATGACATGTCTTTGACACATCGTTTCTTATTTCAGCGTGCGAGCTGTTAGTCAATACAACGAGTCAAATTAAACTGGGTTTATCCTGTGAAAACCTATCAGTAGACGTCCGTGTTTCTCTGTAGTTTTATACTGTATGTAGACATACGGGTTTGTCTGTAGTTCTGTAATGTCAGTAGACCGTCGAGTTTTTCTATAGTTCTGCACTGTATGTAGACTTTTGGGTTTGTCTGTAGTTCTGTACTGTATGTAGACTTCCGGGTTTGTCTATAGTTCTGTACTGTATGTAGACATCTGGGTTTGTCTGTAGTTCTGTACTGTATGTAGACTTCCGGGTTTGTCTATAGTTCTGTACTGTATGTAGACATCTGGGTTTATCTGTAGTTCTTAACGGTATGTAGACTTCCGGGTTTGTCTGTAGTTCTGCACTGTATGTAGACTTCCGGGTTTGTCTGTAGTTCTGTACTGTATGTAGACATCTGGGTTTGTCTGTAGTTCTGTACTGTATGTAGAATTCCGGGTTTGTCTGTAGTTCTGTACTGTATGTAGACATCTGGGTTTGTCTGTAGTTCTGTACTGTATGTAGACATCTGGGTTTGTCTGTAGTTCTGTACTGTATGTAGACTTCCGGGTTTGTCTGTAGTTCTGTACTGTATGTAGACTTCCGGGTTTGTCTGTAGTTCTGTACTGTATGTAGACATCTGGGTTTGTCTGTAGTTCTGTACTGTATGTAGACTTACGGGTTTGTCTATAGTTCTGTACTGTATGTAGACATCTGGGTTTGTCTGTAGTTCTGTACTGTATGTAGACATCTGGGTTTGTCTGTAGTTCTGTACTGTATGTAGACTTCCGTGTTTGTCTGTAGTTCTGTACTGTATGTAGACATCTGGGTTTGTCTGTAGTTCTGTACTGTATGTAGACTTCCGGGTTTGTCTGTAGTTCTGTACTGTATGTAGACTTCCGGGTTTGTCTGTAGTTCTGTACTGTATGTAGACATCTGGGTTTGTCTGTAGTTCTGTACTGTATGTAGACATACGGGTTTGTCTGTAGTTCTGTAATGTCAGTAGACCGTCGAGTTTTTCTATAGTTCTGCACTGTATGTAGACTTTTGGGTTTGTCTGTAGTTCTGTACTGTATGTAGACTTCCGGGTTTGTCTATAGTTCTGTACTGTATGTAGACATCTGGGTTTGTCTGTAGTTCTGTACTGTATGTAGACTTCCGGGTTTGTCTATAGTTCTGTACTGTATGTAGACATCTGGGTTTATCTGTAGTTCTTAACGGTATGTAGACTTCCGGGTTTGTCTGTAGTTCTGCACTGTATGTAGACTTCCGGGTTTGTCTGTAGTTCTGTACTGTATGTAGACATCTGGGTTTGTCTGTAGTTCTGTACTGTATGTAGAATTCCGGGTTTGTCTGTAGTTCTGTACTGTATGTAGACATCTGGGTTTGTCTAGAGTTCTGTACTGTATGTAGACATCTGGGTTTGTCTGTAGTTCTGTACTGTATGTAGACTTCCGGGTTTGTCTGTAGTTCTGTACTGTATGTAGACTTCCGGGTTTGTCTGTAGTTCTGTACTGTATGTAGACATCTGGGTTTGTCTGTAGTTCTGTACTGTATGTAGACTTACGGGTTTGTCTATAGTTCTGTACTGTATGTAGACATCTGGGTTTGTCTGTAGTTCTGTACTGTATGTAGACATCTGGGTTTGTCTGTAGTTCTGTACTGTATGTAGACTTCCGGGTTTGTCTGTAGTTCTGTACTGTATGTAGACATCTGGGTTTGTCTGTAGTTCTGTACTGTATGTAGACTTCCGGGTTTGTCTGTAGTTCTGTAATGTATGTAGACTTCCGGGTTTGTCTGTAGTTCTGTACTGTATGTAGACATCTGGGTTTGTCTGTAGTTCTGTACTGTATGTAGACTTCCGGGTTTGTCTGTAGTTCTGTACTGTATGTAGACATCTGGGTTTGTCTGTAGTTCTGTACTGTATGTAGACTTCTGGGTTTGTCTGTAGTTCTGTACTGTATGTAGACATCTGGGTTTGTCTGTAGTTCTGTACTGTATGTAGACTTCCGGGTTTGTCTGTAGTTCTGTACTGTATGTAGACTTCCGGGTTTGTCTGTAGTTCTGTACTGTATGTAGACATCTGGGTTTGTCTGTAGTTCTGTACTGTATGTAGACTTCCGGTTTTGTCTGTAGTTTTTAACTGTATGTAGACTTCCGTGTTTGTCTGTAGTTCTGTACTGTATGTAGACATCTGGGTTTGTCTGTAGTTCTGAACTGTATGTTGACCGCCAGATTTGTCTCCATTCATTCATTAATTCATTAATTCATTCATTCACCCATCTTCCTGGTCATTTTCAATCAAACCTCGTTCGCATCACTGCCAGCTTTTGTAACCGTTAGTTCTGGTGACCTTCTCTCTTTTTTCTTTAACACAAGTACATGTCTACTCTTCCTGCCAGAATCTGTCACATCGATGACGACCTGCGTGATGGTATCAGCACGTGAGAGAGTGACGGTATCAGTACATGAGAGAGTGACGGTATCAGTACATGACAATTTTACTGTCAGTTTAAACCATGAAAGTTTTAGTAGATATGAAAAGATCGGAGAAACATCTTCTACATCTGAGATTGCTAGTTATCGATATCAGGGACGCTTTAAGGTAAAGTGACGTCACGAAGTCATAGACATGTTTGGTTAATCTCTGCTGGTGAATGTTGTGTCCCGGTATTTTCCGTAATCTTAACTGCATGCTCCTTTTTAATTCGTTGATGACTCAGGATGTACACATATACTGGATTTCCTTCTGAAATAACCAAATTTATGGCAATTACTAAAATTATAGAATTTTGAGGAATGTACGCCTTCTCCATCTAAGTATTTACATTTATTTGTTTTCATTTGATCAGTTTTGATTTTCTTCAATTACATCCTAGGTGTCAATCTTTAAGCCCATAGTATCACTCATGAGTCCTAGAAGGACGAACTACCTGTATAGTGTATTTGCGCCATATCATAATTTAATTCTACATTTGTATTGAAATGTGGTATTCACTTGTCCGTCTTTTGTACAATATTTAATGTGAATATAATGAAGAACAATAAGATATCTGATTCAATAAAGATTATTATAAATAATTTTTATCTTGAATTAGAATGTTCAATGTTATGGAATATCAGTGTCGGTGCCATTGTTCCACAGAAGCCATTTTGCTGCCTTCACGAGGCTTTCAGCTTTCAGGAATATTACAAACGAACAGAGCAGGTCAAAGTACACAGGTACATGAAGAATGCTTTAAAGGACCATACAATGCTAAAGAGAAATACAACAGCTCCCTTTACCGCCATCTCAGGCAGAGAGAGATGTTTACTGTGCTTTTTGTGTATCAGATCTAAGCTTGCCATGACGATAAAGTCTTGGTGATTCTGAGTCAGATATAACACAACTGTCCCCTAAATAATCAAGTAACGTCAAAGAAAAAAATACATCGACGACTTTTTGAGGATTAGTAGGAAAGTGGACCAAGCAGTGGGCTACATTGTATCAATTTCTTTGGGTTGTTTTGTAACCGATCCTCATTCACCACCTTATTAAAATCATTTAAAATATTGGTGTTTTTCTGAGAACTCTCAAAACCTTTAACTGTTCTTCTGATTGATATTTTACTGAGACTATGAACAGCTGATCAGATCTGGTCATTGTAATTACTGTAGACAACGGCCGCAGTAGAAAGCTGTCGATGAACAGCTGATCATATCTGGTCATTGTAATTACTGTAGACAACGGCCGCAGTAGAAAGCTGTCGATGAACAGCTGATCATATCTGGTCATTGTAATTACTGTAGACAACGGCCGCAGTAGAAATGCTGTCGATGAACGGTTGAACATACCTGGTCATTGTAATTACTGTAGACAACGGCCGCAGTAGAAAGCTGTCGATGAACAGTGACACATACCTGGTCATTGTAATTACTCTAGACAACGGCCGCAGTAGAAAGCTGTCGATGAACAGTGACACATACCTGGTCATTGTAATTACTGTAGACAACGGCCGCAGTAGAAAGCTGTCGATGAACAGTGACACATACCTGGTCATTGTAATTACTCTAGACAACGGCCGCAGTAGAAAGCTGTCGATGAACAGTGACACATACCTGGTCATTGTAATTACTGTAGACAACGGCCGCAGTAGAAAGCTGTCGATGAACAGCTGATCATATCTGGTCATTGTAATTACTGTAGACAACGGCCGCAGTAGAAAGCTGTCGATGAACAGTTGAACATACCTGGTCATTGTAATTACTGTAGACAACGGCCGCAGTAGAAAGCTGTCGATGAACAGTGACACATACCTGGTCATTGTAATTACTGTAGACAACGGCCGCAGTAGAAAGCTGTCGATGAACAGTGACACATACCTGGTCATTGTAATTACTGTAGACAACGGCCGCAGTAGAAAGCTGTCGATGAACAGCTGAACATATCTGGTCATTGTAATTACGGTAGACAACGGCCGCAGTAGAAAGCTGTCGATGAACAGTTGAACATACCTGGTCATTGTAATTACTGTAGACAACGGCCGCAGTAGAAAGCTGTCGATGAACAGCTGATCATATCTGGTCATTGTAATTACTGTAGACAACGGCCGCAGTAGAAAGCTGTCGATGAACAGCTGAACATATCTGGTCATTGTAATTACTGTAGACAACGGCCGCAGTAGAAAGCTGTCGATGAACAGTTGAACATACCTGGTCATTGTAATTACTGTAGACAACGGCCGCAGTAGAAAGCTGTCGATGAACAGCTGATCATATCTGGTCATTGTAATTACTGTAGACAATGGCCGCAGTAGAAAGCTGTCGATGAACAGCTGATCATATCAGGTCATTGTAATTACTGTAGACAACGGCCGCAGTAGAAATGCTGTCGATGAACGGTTGAACATATCTGGTCATTGTAATTACTGTAGACAACGGCCGCAGTAGAAATGCTGTCGATGAACAGCTGATCATATCTGGTCATTGTAATTACTGTAGACAACGTCCGCAGTAGAAATGCTGTCGATGAACGGTTGAACATACCTGGTCATTGTAATTACTGTAGACAACGGCCGCAGTAGAAAGCTGTCGATGAACATCTGATCATATCTGGTCATTGTAATTACTGTAGACAACGGCCGCAGTAGAAATGCTGTCGATGAACGGTTGAACATATCTGGTCATTGTAATTACTGTAGACAACGGCCGCAGTAGAAAGCTGTCGATGAACAGCTGATCATATCTGGTCATTGTAATTACTGTAGACAACGGCCGCAGTAGAAATGCTGTCGATGAACGGTTGAACATACCTGGTCATTGTAATTACTGTAGACAATGGCCGCAGTAGAAAGCTGTCGATGGGCAGTTTTTTTTACCACAGGTGTCATCAGCTATTGCATTTCCCGTGTCAAACTCTGACTCATCACGGTATAAAAATAACTCGACTGGATGTGGTTGAGAAAACGTGATCTTGACTATCACTCTGTAAACAACGCGATCAGACGCGAGCAAAGTTGTCGGCGTCAGTTCCACCCTCGTGACATTTAAACCAAATCTCTTTTTATCAACACGATGCTGGGAGGTCATAAATCTATTGTTTAGTAAAGTCAGTTAGTCTTGATTAACAATCAACTGTCGTGCTTGTCTGTGGATGTATCATTGTTGTTGATCAAGTGTTCAGTCAGTAGACTTAGAAATTCGTTAATTTTTTCAGTATTTCTTTCGTTTCTTAATTGTAAGAAAATTTCAATGACGAATTACATGTCCATAATGCCCCGATGTCCTCTCTCTAGATTCTGTGACATTTTGTTTGAACATTTTTGACACCAAATGTATATTTACAGATATGATTATGATTATCTTTGTTTTTTCATTGTTTGGCTCTATTGTATGTAATCTAATCATTTTGTTTAAGTGTTTAAACAACCCCACTTCAAATAAACTTAAATTGTCCAGTGAACCAATGTCTATAATTTGTTCATACTTTCGTTAAAATTTTACAGTTTACAAACTACTGAAAGAAGATTTGGCGAAAAAATATCACACAGGAATGTAGTGACTGGCGCGAGATTCCCTTGTTTTAATGTACCAACACAGAGCCGATCCAGAAAAGTGCGACAAAACCAATTGTTCCACTGAAACAGAATCAGAAGTATCACAGCCAGAAATAAGCCATGTTTTTCTTATCACGTGCTGTTTCGGTAGTTCCTCCACCTCCTAGCTGGACTTTTAATGAAGGGAGATAACTCTCGCTAAAGAGGCTTTAGTAGGAGGCACCGCTCCGTGTGTCAGGCCATCTGACAAACCAAATATGCAAATAATTAATTTAACAATAAATTCACGTGTCATTTCTGATGCTGTATATGTCTTATTCGATCACAAACGAGCAAAAAACAGCAACATTTTGCTTTGATCCTACCAGAGCGTCTGTTTAAATCTGTCTGCACACGACGACGGCTTACAGGGTTTTCATTAACACAGTTCTATATGGACATGCCTATTTCTGTTCAACATTCTAGATATATAAAAATGTAGACATATTTGTATCATTTAATTTCCTTACTCCTGCTAGTCAGTCGTCATTCCGCCAACTGTTGCCATGGTAATTCATATCGAAAATACTAGTCACAAAACCGTACGTTTTCATGTTTCTTCCGTGTACACCTGGGGCTCTATAATTTACGTCACTCCTTAGAAAACGGTTGATTAAGAGAGCCCTTTTTTATGTCCCCGGTTCGAAAGGTCGGGTGCATATTGTGTTTTGTGCCGTCTGTTTAACTGTCTGTTTGTTTGTCTGTTGTTAACTTTAATCTTGCCCATAATTATCTTTAATTATTTGACCTTGATTGTGACCTTTGGCATACATTTGAAAATTCATAATATACGCCATAACTATTGCATCATAAGTGGTATGTCTTTTATATTTGGCATGTATGTTCCTTGTGACAAGACCTTCCTGGTGGTATCAAACTGGTTGACCATGTTATTTTAATGTTGTGTGCTAACTTTTTTACCATGTTCTCTTAAGAGTGAGTATTCACGTCGTTTTCCTAAACTTCGACCAATGATCCTTTGTACGCGATTTAACTACGTTGTGAAAACATTACAGGCGAGTTGCTCCAAGCGATTCCCTGCGCCAATTCAGAGTCTACCTCATCAGGTTGTTTCTTTCTTGGAATTTGAATATCACAGATGAATACTGACATCGTTATTTTCAGACGACACGGAAACTTGACGGCAGTCATAAACACAAACCGCTTACGTCAATATCAGATATAAACTCAATGCTTCATGCGATATCGATGTGAGTGATCTGCCTTCACACCAGCACGGGTGAATTTACCATAACAAGTAAAGTATTGTCATATATCTGTTGCTCCGTTCAAATAAAGATAATATACACTGTCGCTGGATGAAGGATGAAACATATGTATGACGTATCTCTAATAATTTATATTGAAAAGTGCTGTTCATTGGTGAGTCGTTTGTTCAACCTTCGATATAACGGGTAGGAGACGCTGCTAATGGTACCCAAGGCTAGTAGTGGCATGGTCCGAAGTATCCACATTTTTGTGATTATCAGATAAAAGAAAATCACGAATTTACTGAGTTATGGGGCTAGTGCACCTCCCATCATTATTTTGTCCCTTTCTTCTAATTCAAATTTTGATTGCCCTCAGTCACCTATAGGTTTCAAAATTTAGGTCCTTATTATCACTGCCGAGCCCAAAAAGGACGAAACAGCTGTATGATGTAGCATCACTGCCGAGCCCTGAGGATGTAATGTAGCAACACCGACGAATCCTAGAAAGACGAACATCTCTATGATGTAGCATCACTGCCGTGCCATAGAAGGACGAAACAGCTGTATGATGTAGCATCACTGCCTAATCATAGAAGGACGAAACAGCTGTATGATGTAGCATCACTGCCTAATCATAGAAGGACGAAACAGCTGTATGATGTAGCATCACTGCCTAATCATAGAAGGACGAAACAGCTGTATGATGTAGCATCACTGCCTAATCATAGAAGGACGAAACAGCAGTATGATATAGTTGAATTCATGGTTTGGTTCTACTGTATCTAGAGAGATTGTGTCCGTCCAATTGAAAAGCAACAATGACAAAAATCTGTTGTCATTAGGTTTATCTCTTGTTTTCCTGGCAGTACACAGGCGATACTCTCGATCAATCAGGTCACTAAATCGTAATGCCCAGTCTAATTGCATAGTGTTGAATGAACACGATTTGCCAGTCTTTAATCACACGGAAAGGGTTCTGTTAAAAAGCCCGCCCTTTTTACTCTCCAGTTAAAACTTGATTTATCAGTATTAAACTAGAGACCTGACAGTTTCTTCTATAATTATAGTGAATTCAATGTGATAAACCTCGGCTCACACATAAAACACAAAAAATATCCAAGATGAAGCCTTTCAGCAAGAAACGAGTTGGATTTTATTAAGGAGGCTGTGACACATTGCCTCACTCCTATATCCCCTCCCACGCCGTTTCCGGTCATCACCGTTCTACCTGGATTATACAGTTTGTGTCATTAGATCGGGGCTAGTTATGACTTGACTGTCAATAAAGTAAAACAGAACTAAGTGTCAATACATACGTTGTTTTCTACATCAAACATCGGAAACAGTATTTCCAACGATAATTAATATGGTTTCATTTCAGTAAATCTCTACCACAATAGGTGGGCGTTCTCCATCTTCCAAGGTATCTGTCATTCATTACAGGAGCTGTTTAACAAAACAATTTCATCTACATTTGGATTACACCTTACACAACTTTTGATTGGCTGACACGGCGAACCTGGACTTCGACGCATGCTCGGAAATTAAAAAAAAAAGTGGTTCGCGTTTAGTTTTGTAATACTTCAGGATTTCTATCAATGTTTTGCTGTAAAATGATACCTAGTTACTCTTTGTTATGATATTTAGTTATTTTTCATACTTATACTGACCTATATAATTATCATTTTCGCAAATTGAATTGAGCTATCTTTACAGGCTACAAATAGCTGAAGCTCGTATTTTCTGTTTTAGAAAAATGACTTAATCGAATGATAGAAATGCATGAAAGAGTCAACCAAATTTACAAGTTCTGTTTTCTACCGCAGTTATTATTTTCTGTGATTCATGAGATAAAAACGATTTTGGTCAGTCTGAAGTGAGACGATACCTTAAGTGGTCGGTTAGTAGTCAATGACCCTCCGTCAAACAGGCATCATCCTTTATATGTTTGTCGCCATCTAAAAATAATACATTTTACGACGTTGACAATGCAACTTTAAAACAGAACTGCTCTAAATATGCTGATATAGACCCTTACATCAAGGTCAATGGTCCTATATTACTTTGTCTTAGCTTTTATTTCAGTTACAGTTTCAGACCATTTGTTTTCAAAACCGTGAACAAATCCAAATCAGTGAGCATCTAATAAGTTAAAAGTGAAGCCCGACATTTTAAATAATAGGATGATCGAACAGTATTACAGTGTCACCTCGGTCTGTATCATTATGCGACAAATTATAAAAAAAAGATGTAACATTATGTCCCTGGCAGCAACAAAATTAAAATCATATGGTAAATAAGTCTGATGCCAGCGAAAAGGTCAACAAGCAACACACATGCCAAATATGAATACCCTTCGGCTTACTGTGCAAAAGTTATGGACAAGGTTAAAGTTGAACAGACAAACAAACAGACAAACAGACAAAATATGTCACCAATTTTTTCTATCCGGGAGATTGAATACTAATCAACATACTTTAATTGTAACATTTTTGTTAATTTATTCCAAAAATAACTCTACAATGAATTCTACGACTGCCTCCCGCTTTGCTTCAAACTGGGGAGCAGCCATGTTGAAATTATCCCGATGTGCTGTGACCCTTCTGATGTATCCTTAGCATTAAGATCCTAGTCAAGAAGCTGTTTTGTATCAGAATCGTTGGGTGGACGTTCGTGGTCCTGTTGGAGATTTTCCCGTCAATGGAAGGTTAAACATTAATTGTTGTCATTTTGTACATGTAGCAGACGACAATTTGCAGGGTCTCGTGCAGACAACAAAAATCTGTTCTGTTAAATGTCACCACACTGTTACATTTCGATTTATCTACTAATACATATATTATATATATATTATTCATCATTTTTAATTTGTATTCTGTAAATCTGGAGCAAATTTGATAATTGTTATTTGTAGTTAAACATCAAACATATATAAGAGTTGTCTCCCTTCACAGAATCTGTATTGATGCGCTCAGATCGATATCAATACTGTACACTTCATGGACTGATAAAACATGCTAAATAAGGTAGTTTCAGTGAGTGTGAGGTTTCATGATTAGAATGGATGTTAATGTTAAATAAATGGTAAAGAAAACAAAAACGTTTTCACATACTCGCATGTAAAATTTCTTGGAAATAGCCAACAGGACTTCGAATTTCTCTAACTTTGGTGAGATTGCTTAATACCGCCCTCCTCTTTTCATCGCCGCCTCTCTGTCTGTAACAGAATTCCGAATCTCTAACGTTGTCCTTTGGTGAGATTGCTTAATACCGCCGTCCCCTTTTCATCGCCGCCTCTCTGTCTGTAACAGAACTCCGAATCTCTAACGTTGTCCTTTGGTCAGATTGTTCAGGTACCGCCGTCCTTCTTTCATCGCCATTCCCCTATCTGTAACAGCCTTCCTCTATATCTGTGTTAGTGTGTTGCCCGTCTCAGACCGTCCATCCCGTGTGTCCATAGTATTCCAGATGACCAGGTGACCGGACGATAGTTGTGAGGACTCAGCTCAGTTATAATATCCATATTACCATAATGGGTTGCGATAATTTTTTTAAAATTTTCTCTCCTTGTTTCACAAATGTGGGTATCTGTGACTGATGCTTAGAGCGGATTTGCAACTTTTGTAATTATCCCCAATGAATGATTAAGGAAAATAATATAAATAACAATATATTTCATACCAACAGATATCCATGACTACAAAGCACCTTATACATACGCGTTTGTACCTGAAGACTATACAAAAGACACACAAGTGAATAGTACCCTTTGATACGATTTTTCACAAATTAAACTTAATCATACAGCTATTTCGTTCCTCCGAGGCTTGCCAAGGATGCGAAAGACCTAGTTTTTTAAAACAAAGTAGGCGACAAAGGGAAATCAAATTTGATGGAAAAGAATGTATAAACTAGACGGGGAGGTGGGCTAACCCCATAATTAACCCCAAATAAATCTCGTTATTCCTATATATCTGATAACTTTAGAAGAACATCAAGAACAAGTTGCAGTTCTCAACGGTGCCACTGTTCTATGGAATTGAATGTGGCATGCTGGTTACGGAAAACCTTGGGGACTAAAAGTCCACTAGCAATGTCTGCCAACAGCAATTTCAAAGATTGTACAAAACACACATAAGTAAATAACACCGTTTAATACTAACTTTAAAATCAGATACAATCCAGCCAAAAGATGAATTAAACTGCATCATACAGATATGGTGACCTTCCAGATCTCGTCAATGACGCTAAGGGCCGAGACCATATTTCTAGAAGGACACGGAGGAACCGTTCTGTGTCAATTCTCGGCGTCACTGACAACATCCACAATAACAGCTCATTCACTGACCTGAGCCGTTGTTGTCCATAAGATATATATACATGTACATTACATATTACACAAGGCTTGGTTAAATTTGTCGTTGATTCTAACTTTACGTGACACTGCCATAGTTGATGTTTAATGTTTCTGAAAATATATGTTTGAAAATGATCTCCCATACAAAAATAGGCCTAACCATTCCGATCAACTCATCACTATTTATAAAATTGTTATAAAATCATTAGATAATAGATTACACTCGCGTCATTATGATCACAAAATGTGGGAAAACATTAAATTGATTTCTTTATTTACTCTTTTTTTGTAATAAGTAACAAATTTATTTAACTAACAAAAATAAAGCAATTTTACCTTTTGACAAATAAGCGACATTTTGAATCAGCGCATCCAAAATTATTGTTATATTCAAGACTTACAGAATTCCTATTGGTGCGCAATTTCTTTAACTCTAAAAGCGCCAACTTAACATTACTTCTTAAACAAGGTAACTATATATCGTGTAACAGTGACGGTAGATCTCTCTTCACAGGTTAACCCATGTGACATTACACATTTGTTGACTGGGTTAGAGGTCAACATGTATTACAATAAAACACATGTTGACCAAAATCCAGTCTACAGCTGTTTTGTTACACCTTCTACAGTTTCTCTGCCATGAGAATGACAGTTTTTGGTGTTTGAACTTTGTCTGTAATTGAGAAAGTCACCTGTCTTCAGCGGTGTGTCTTCAGCAAATCTGTCCATGACGGCAGACGACATGAAAACATCGGGCGGGAAACAATGCCTTATTGCTTAATGGAGGAATGTCGAGTAACGACGGGGAAGTACGAACTGTGACGTAGTGTCCTTGTCATTCTTCTGGGGTAAACATCTGGAATTTCGAACTTTCTCCGCTATAGAAACGTATAAACCTGTGCAAACCAGGCCGCCTATTGGAATACCGATATCAACACAAATATTCCGTTTTGAAAGTTAAATCACTCTAGTGTCTACTTGTCGGCATCAAAATTTGGATTGCAGTAATCAGGTATCGCCCGGAAATTATGTAAATCTTTAATAAACGATTAACACATTTACATACAACCTGCTCACTGTTGGGTTCGATGTACACTCTAGCTCATTAAGGGTCTGCTAGAATGCAGCATTTTATGGTAATGGCATTTCACGGAAATATATTGTTACTGCTATGTGGCATCATTCCCTGTCCAGTTGTATCGTTATCCTTGAGTATCACTGATCGGTATTATAAGGATTAACATATGTCTGACAGGACGATGTCATTAAGAGAAAAATCGCCACGAACATGTTAAGTGTGGATATCATTTAGACAGATTTACTGCCCGGATAGGATCCATGTCTAATTATGTTTGAAACTGGATAGGTTTTTGTATTTAATTAGTGATAATTCGAAGCTGGTTAACACCTGTGACGTTTGTAAAGTTCAGACTTGGAATTACCTCACGTGCGGCGGCCATATTACCAAATACAGTTCTATTCCTAAAAATCTATGAATTTATCAACAGTGCTGCATCTGTACAGCTCTACGGAGAACGTACTTGTCGGTATTAATTTCATCAAACCTGTCAGAGATTTCCACAAGCTTGTATGAGGGGAATCTCAAGACAACGGCAGACACAATCTCTCATTCTAAATGAGACGCCATGAACAGCCGACCAGGGAGACCATGTCGTCTGTGGACATGATTCATCCTCTCAGCTGTACTTACATAGTGTCGTTCATTCGACATCGTAACATTGTCTTATGTGCGTGTTTGTTGGAGACACAATGTCACAAACAATATAACGTACCTAAACAAATTCTCATCAATGTCTGCCTTGATAAAGTAGACCCTTTAATATTATAAAATAGTGAGCCTTGATTCACCGTTATTTCGTTCTGTCAAGTATGGTTCATCGTCATCTCCATTTCGTTCTGTCAAGCATGGTTCATCGTCACCGCCATTTCGTTCTGTCAAGCATGGTTCGTCGTCACCATTATTTCATTCTGTCAAGCATGGTTCGTCGTCACCATTATTTCATTCTGTCAAGCATGGTTCATCGTCATCGCCATTGCGTTCTGTCAAGCATGGTTCATCGTCATCTCCATTTCGTTCTGTCAAGCATGGTTCGTCGTCATCTCCATTTCGTTCTGTCAAGCATGGTTCGTCGTCACCATTATTTCATTCTGTCAAGCATGGTTCATCGTCATCGCCATTGCGTTCTGTCAAGCATGGTTCATCGTCACCGCTATTTCGTTCTGTTAAGCATACTTGGCTATTTTCATTGTTTCATTCCGCTATGTTAGATCCCTAGAAACAAGGTTATAGACAACCTTCTTTTTTAATATCATTGTCTGTAACGACTAGACCAATATTTCTAATTGTTTCTGTGAACTCGTGTTCTGATATTTTCTTAATGTTCCAAATCACTTTCATTGCGAAGCTTTGCTAACAAGCGTTGGGTATCCCGCATGTTGTTCAGTATGGAATCTAACAATGTCTTCAAAATCAATATGGCTGTTCATGGAGTGTTAAAGGCGATACTCAGAAACATAAAATAGCTAAGTCACTATGTCATCTTAATTTTAGGAGTCAGCAACTCTAAACCAGCTAGAATACAAGTGTGTCGATAGGCGATGCGTGTTATTTGTGTTCACAAAACGTGTTTTTGTTTTAATTTGCTGGTGTTTAAAACGTGCCGTTTTATTAGGATGACGAGAGTGGGATAGGTTTTACACCAGGTCCAGGTATTCGGAACTAAAATTATCACCAGCTTCCTCTAGGAAATAACTGACATCAGCCAAAGTTTCACTCTAGAGTTACTGAACTGTCATTAAGGCCGAGGGTTTAATTACATTTTTCAACATTTCGAAAACTCCAAAATGGCCCTCTGCTAAATAATTGACCGTTGTTTGTCTATTGCCACGTAGTACCATTTAGAAAGCATTCAGTGATCAGAGCGAGAAAAAGCATGTGCTGATGTTTTTGAAACGCACATGTGTTGATGGTGTTGTATGACACGTGTTTATGGTTTTGTATGACATGTGTTTATGGTTTTATATGACACGTGTTTATGGTGTTGTATGACGTGTTTATGGTTTTGTATGACATGTTTATGGTGTTGTATGACATGTGTTTATGGTGTTGTATGACACGTGTTTATGATGTTGTATGACATGTGTTTATGTTATTGTATGACATATGTTTATGGTGTTGTATGACATGTGTTTATGGTGTTGTATGACATATGATGATGTTGTATGACATGTGTTGATGATGTTGAATTACATGTGTTTATGGTGTTGTATGACATGTGTTTATGTGTTGTATGACGTGTTTATGGTGTTGTATGACATGTGTTGATGGTGTTGTATGACATGTGTTGATGGTGTTGTATGACATGTGTTTATGGTGTTGTATGACATGTGTTAATGATGTTGTATGACATGTGTTTATGGTGTTGTATGACATGTGTTGATGGTGTTGTATGACATGTGTTTATGGTGTTGTATGACATGTGTTGATGATGTTGTATGACATGTGTTGATGATGTTGTATGACATGTGTTTATGGTGTTGTATGACATGTGTTTATACTTTTGTAAGACATGTGTTGGTACTGATTTATATAGCATATGTGTTGGTGCACACCCACTCACGCACATCACTCCCACACACCACACACCCACACAAACACCACACACCCACGCACAGGCCCTCCCCCCCCCCCCCCCTCTCTCTCTCTCTCTCTCTCTCTCTCTCTCTCTCTCTCTCCCCCTGAGTTTTTACGAGAACTATTACTACTTCATTCCGTTGAACAGAAATGCCATTGGAAGTAATGTACAGATAGGTTTGTGGTTTTGTTTTCACTGTACCAACTATCACTTTGACATAATGTTGCTGGGACTTTTATGGCTGGTGCCTTCGACGTAGCAGAAGTCACCCATCCTTTCGAAACATATGGTACTATTTTTCTTTGTAATATTTCCAAATGGTCCTCACATGTATCATATATTTGGTAGATTTTGAGTTGTATTTACTTTTTCATCCTCCCACTAGTCTTTCGAAAGCAATCCAAATTCTGTGGATGTCTTCGCCAGCTGCCAACTGCAAACGGTGATTATTTGCAAACTCATCTTTTTTATTCAAGGAATCCTTAAATAAAAAAACCCAAAAAATCTCTACTGACTTCCATGTCAATAGTTCCGTTTTTACAAACATCTGCGATATCACGTGCGTAATAAGTGGATTTATCTACGTTCTGGTTATTTATAGCACAATCTAATAATGTTCCAAATCTAGTTTACCGTTCTCGAAAAAGTCACGCGTCACGCGGCACAGCCGACACCTAATCCAGTATAAAGTTGTATGTCATTTAGATTCGAGTCCCTCCATTCACTTGTATTTTCATCCTCCATCCATTGTGAAAACGCAACTGCACTATGTTACCTTACTGTGACATTTAAAAAAATGTAATATATTTTCTTACTATGACGTATTACCTTACTGTGACGTGTTAGTTACTGTGACGTGTTAGTTACTGTGACGTGTTATCTTAACCTGACGTGTTACCTTACTTTGACGTGTTACCTTACTGTGACGTGTTAGTTACTGTGACGTGTTATCTTAACCTGACGTGTTACCTTACTTTGACGTGTAACCTTACTGTGACGTGTTAGTTACTGTGACGTGTTAGTTACTGTGACGTGTCAGTTACTGTTGTTAGTTACTGTGACGTATTACCTTACTGTGACGTATTACCTTACTGTGACGTGTTAGTTACTGTGACGTGTTATCTTAACCTGACGTGTTACCTTACTTTGACGTGTAACCTTACTGTGACGTGTTAGTTACTGTGACGTATTACCTTACTGTGACGTATTACCTTACTGTGACGTGTTAGTTACTGTGACGTATTACCTTACTGTGACGTGTTACCTTACTGTGACGTGTTAGTTACTGTGACGTGTTAGTTACTGTGACGTATTACCTTACTGTGACGTGTTACCTTACTGTGACGTGTTAGTTACTGTGACGTGTTAGTTACTGTGACGTATTACCTTAATGTGACGTGTTACCTTACTGTGACGTGTTAGTTACTGTGACGTGTTAGTTATTGTGACTTGTTAGTTACTGTGACGTATTACCTTACTGTGACGTATTACCTTACTGTGACGTGTTAGTTACTGTGACGTGTTAGTTATTGTGACTTGTTAGTTACTGTGACGTGTTAGTTACTGTGACGTGTTAGTTACTGTGACGTGTTACCTTACTGTGACGTATTACCTTCCTGTGATGTGTTACTTTTTGGTCACGTGTTGCCTGAATGTCATGAGTGATGTTAGTTCACATTTCTCCTGACTGTTATGGTCCAACTTTCTCGAATTCATTGAAAGAATGTCACTACCTTTTTCAAATTGCCGTCGATTCAAATACATATACTGATCCGGATCAGATGATCAGCAAATGTAAAACAGAACTTCAGAACTTGAAATAGGTGTGGTTTTATTGGTGTCCAGTATTCAATTATCGTCACTCGGAAGTACCTATTAATAAATCTGGTTAGGAAGTAGGGATTAGGAATACATTTTGGGAAGCCGTCTGGTCAGTTTCCAGTCACGATTTTTAATCCATGACCAAAATAATTCCTATATTAGGAAAAATGGAGAAAAAATAACAATCGAGCAAAGCAACAAACAAGAAAAAACTGACTTACACAGAATTACACTAAGGAGAATTACACAGAATTACACTAAGGAGAATTACACAGACATACACTAAGGAGAATTACACAGAATTACACTAAGGAGAATTACACAGACATACACTAAGGAGAATTACACAGAATTACACTAAGGAGAATTACGCAGACATACACTAAGGAGAATTACACAGAATTACACTAAGGAGAATTACACTAAGGAGAATTACACAGACATACACTAAGGAGAATTACACAGACTTACACTAAGGAGAATTACGCAGACATACACTAAGGAGAATTACACAGAATTACACTAAGGAGAATTACACAGAATTACATTAAGGAGAATTACACAGACATACACTAAGGAGAATTACACAGAATTACACTAAGGAGAATTACGCCGACATACACTAAGGAGAATTACACAGAATTACACTAAGGAGAATTACACAGACATACACTAAGGAGAATTACACAGACATACACTAACGAGAATTACGCAGACATACACTAAGGAGAATTACACAGACATACACTAAAGAGAATTACACAGAATTACACTAAGGAGAATTACACAGAATTACACTAAGGAGAATTACGCAGACATACACTAAGGAGAATTACACAGACATACACTAAGGAGAATTACACAGAATTACACTAAGGAGAATTACGCAGACATACACTAAGGAGAATTACACAGACATACACAGAATTACACAGACATACACTAAGGAGAATTACACAGACATACACAGAATTACACAGAAATACACTCAGGAGAATTACACAGACTTACACTAAGGAGAATTACACAGACATACACTAAGGAGAATTACACAGACTTACACTAAGGAGAATTACACAGAAATACACTCAGGAGAATTACACAGACTTACACTAAGGAGAATTACACAGAATTACACTAAGGAGAATTACACAGAAATACACACAGGAGAATTACACAGACATACACTAAGGAGAATTACACAGACATACACTACGGAAAATTACACAGACATACACCACGGAGAATAACACAGACATACACTAAGGAGAATAACACAGACATACACTAAGGAGAATTACACAGACATACACTAATGAGAATTACACAAACATACACTAAGGAGAATTACACAGACATACACTAAGGAGAATTACACTGACTTACATGTAGGAGAATTACACTGACTTACATGCAGGATAATTACACTGACTTACAAACTAGCGACCGTGAGTATGTGTTCAATAACATCCGAAGAACAGGCATCAGTTAAGAACTTAATAGAAATAGACAAATAACAGCTCTACAATAAAGGGGACTTGCAACATATAATGATGAGAGTTAATCAATATCTCTTATATTTTGTTTCTATGTGAGAATACGTACCAACAAAGGGAAATATCAATTATTTTAAAGTATTAATCACTTTAGATATTAAACCTTTACGTTCATCTCTTAACAGTAATAACGTTGTTTATCTAGAGTGTACGGTGTTAGAATTGGCCGACAATATCATCCGTTCTTCATGAGAATGGGACTCTAGATAGTTACCTAACCACCTCGCCATGACTTGTCCCATCGATTATTACCCAGTCTGCTTGTTCTGGATGTGGATTACTAAACAGCTTAAGGTTATAGCTGAGGTGATCTACGGCGGTCGGAGTCACTAGACATTCTAAATATCAGACACCTCCCCCACCTTATAAATATTCTTCGAGTCACAACGTGGAACTCTTCTAGGTGTGAAAACTAATAAAATACATAATAAATCACTTTGTACGATTACAATTGAATAGCGCCTTGCTGTTGTAACTGTGAACTATCCAAGCCGAAGATGAAAGATTAGATAAACATCTCACAGAGTTCTTAATGGATTTCTGAAATGCTTGCATCTGAATCCCAAGAACACATAGCAATGGCTAGATCACATGCACCGAAACCAGCCCGCGGGAGTAGTTCACGAGACAATTCTCGTCAAAATTGTTGAGCTTTCAGATGAAACGCTGCGGTAAAATGGGTCATTACAGTAATATGTGTTCACATAATAAACTTCCATTTGCTTGTCAGTCTGCATTCAGGACTTGTATATCAACTTGATTGTAGAACAGTGTGCACAGTGTTAATTAGTGTTAGTGTCGGACAACTAACCGAAAAATCATGACACATATTTCAATATAATTTAAATCCATTGTTGAGATTTATGTAGAAATCTGAACATGTATCAAGAGCCTCTCGAGAATGAAACCTTGAACTTCTTACAGTCTTTGTTGTAACCTGCAGGTCATAATTCTCAACATTGAAAATTATCATTGAAGCATGAGTGCAGCCCCTCCCCATTGAAGCATGAGTGCAGCCCCTCCCCATTGAAGCATGAGTGCAGCCCCTCCCCATTGAAGCATGAGTGCAGCCCCTCCCCTTTGAAGCATGAGTGCAGCCCCTCCCCATTGAAGCATGAGTGCAGCCCCTCCCCATTGAAGCATGAGTGCAGCCCCTCCCCTTTGAAGCATGAGTGCAGCCCCTCCCCATTCTCCCTACCCGGCTCATTATTTCATTTTTGTTTGATTTTCCTCCGTCGTCTGCTAGGCCAACGCCCTTTTTTGCCCTCGGTGTCACTGACGAGTTCTAGATAGCCGAAACAGCTGTGTGATACAGGTGCTATTCACCTGTGTGTCCTTTGTCTTGATCGGTTATTATTTACAGTGATCAATAATTAGTTGTTTTATGTCATTTTGTTTCAAAAAAAGAGTCCAACACTGTATTGATTGTCGATATGTTCTCGTTAAGTCGCCAATACATGCGTTTCGAGGGGTAAAATCGAGATAATTCTGCATGTGGATTTTTAAAAAAAATCATGCTGAAAGATTCTGGAGAAAATGGCTAATTATGTGAAAACTAACAAAACTTTTCCTTAATATTAGCAATAATTGGCCAGTGTATAGCTTAGTGTGTTGTAATGTCTATTCAATTTAAGTTTACTGTGTTAAAAGCATAATGACTTGAACAAACGGTCAACTGTCGGAGGTTGACGGAGGGTGTAAACAAAGCGAGCACTCTCATGAACGGTCAACTGTCGGAGGTTGACGGAGGGTGTAAACAAAGCGAGCACTCTCATGAACGGTCAACTGTCGGAGGTTGACGGAGGGTGTAAACAAAGCGAGCACTCTCATGAACGGTCAACTGTCGGAGGTTGACGGAGTTTGTAAATAAAGCGAGCACTCTCATGAACGGTCAACTGTCGGAGGTTGAAGGAGGGTGTAAACAAAGCGAGCACTCTCATGAACAGTCAACTGTCGGAGGTTGACGGAGTTTGTAAACAAAGCGAGCACTCTCATGAACGGTCAACTGTCGGAGGTTGACAGAGGGTGTAAACAAAGCGAGCACTCTCATGAACGGTCAACTGTCGGAGGATGAAGGAGGGTGTAAACAAAGCGAGTACTCTCATGAACGGTCAACTGTCGGAGGTTGACGGATGGTGTAAACAAAGCGAGCACTCTCATGAATGGTCAACTGTTGGAGGTTGAAGAGGGTGTAAACAAAGCGAGCACTCTCATCAACGGTCAACTGTCGGAGGTTGACGGAGTTTGTAAGCAAAGCGAGCACTCTCATGAACGGTCAACTGTCGGAGGTTGACGGAGGGTGTTAACAATGCGAGCACTCTCATGAACGGTCAACTGTCGGAGGATGAAGGAGGGTGTAAACAAAGCGAGCACTCTCATGAACGGTCAACTGTCGGAGGTTGACGGAGTTTGTAAACAAAGCGAGCACTCTCATGAATGGTCAACTGTCGGAGGTTGACGGAGGGTGTAAACAAAACGAGCACTCTGAAAAACGGTAAACTATCGGAGGTTGACGGATGGTGTAAACAAAGCGAGCACTCTCATGAACGGTCAACTGTTGAAGGTTGAAGGACGATGTAAACAAAGCGAACACTCTCATGAACGGTCAACTGTCGGAGGTTGAAGGAGGATGTAAACAAAGCGAGCGCTCTCATGAACGGTCAACTGTTGAGGTTGAAGGAGAATGTAAACAAAGCGAACACTCTCATGAACGGGCAACTGTTGGAGGTTGAAGGAGGATTTAAACAAAGCGAATACTCTCATGAACGGTCAACTGTCGGAGGTTGACGCAGTTTGTAAACAAAGCGAGCACTCTCATGAACGGTCAACTGTCGGAGGTTGAAGGAGGATGTAAACAAAGCGAGCACTCTCATGAACGGTCAACTGTCGAAGGTTGAAGGAGGATGTTAACAAAGCGAGCACTCTTTAAAACGATCAGCTGTCGGAGGTTGACGGAGGGTGTAAACAAAACGAGCACTCTTTAAAACGATCAGCTGTCGTAGGTTGACGGAGGGTGTAAACAAAACGAGCACTCTTTAAAACGATCAGCTGTAGTAGGTTGACGGAGGATAAAAACAACGCGATCGCTTGAAGTCTTGGCACTTGAATCATTAACATGGTTTATAACGTATTCATCCTACGTAATATATCGTTAATTATGTCTTAGACCGGCGGCAGATGATTAACAGGAAATCTACTATTCCATCAAGACATTATTATAGAAAAAAAACATGATTCCGGTTGACGATATACAGAACAATTTTACATGTAGCACGCAAATCATATGGTTAAACATCACGAATGTTTTTTGAGATTCTGTGAAAAGACGGCTTTGGTTACAAATAGCGATTTCTAGAAATAGTAATTTAGGCAAGTCAGCGTAGAAATGCTTGCTTTGTCAGTGTATGTAATGAGACCAGTCAAGAAAGAAATTTCAGGCCATCAGTGTAACAATATTAGGTCATTTAGTGTAGGAATATTAGGCCAGTCCATGTATGAATATTAGACCAGTCAGTGGAGGAATATTAGACCAGTCAGTGGAGGAATATTAGGCCAGTCCATGTATGAATATTAGGCCAGTCAGTGTAGGAATATTAGGCCAGTCAGTGAAGGGAAATTAGGCCAGACAGTGTAGGAATATTAGGCCAGTCAGTGGAGGAATATTAGACCAGTCAGTGTAGGAATATTAGGTCAGTCAGTGTAGGAATATTAGGCCAGTCCATGTATGAATATTAGGCCAGTCAGTGTAGGAATATTAGGCCAGTCAGTGAAGGGAAATTAGGCCAGACAGTGTAGGAATATTAGGCCAGTCAGTGGAGGAATATTAGACCAGTCAGTGTAGGAATATTAGGTCAGTCAGTGTAGGAATATTAGGCCAGTCCATGTATGAATATTAGGCCAGTCCATGTAGGAATATTAGGCCAATCCATGTATGAATATTAGGCCAGTCCATGTAGGAATATTAGGCCAGTCCATGTATGAATATTAGGCCAGTCCATGTAGGAATATTAGGCCAGTCCATGTATGAATATTAGGCCAGTCCATGTAGGAATATTAGGCCAGTCCATGTAGGAATATTAGGCCAGTCCATGTAGGAATATTAGGTCAGTCAGTGTAGGAATATTAGACCAGTCAGTGGAGGAATATTAGGTCAGTCAGTGGAGGAATATTAGGTCAGTCAGTGGAGGAATATTAGGTCAGTCAGTGGAGGGATATTAGGTCAGTCAGTGGAGGAATATTAGGTCAGTCAGTGGAGGAATATTAGTCCAGTCAGTGGAGGGATATTAGTCCAGTCAGTGTAGGAATATTAGGCCAGTCAGTGGAGGAATATTAGGCCAGTCAGTGGAGGAATATTAGACCAGTCAGTGGAGGAATATTAGGTCAGTCAGTGGAGGAATATTAGACCAGTCAGTGGAGGGATATTAGACCAGTCAGTGGAGGGATATTAGACCAGTCAGTGTAGGAATATTAGACCAGTCAGTGGAGGAATATTAGGTCAGTCAGTGGAGGAATATTAGACCAGTCAGTGGAGGAATATTAGGTCAGTCAGTGGAGGAATATTAGACCAGTCAGTGGAGGAATATTAGGTCAGTCAGTGGAGGAATATTAGACCAGTCAGTGGAGGGATATTAGACCAGTCAGTGGAGGAATATTAGACCAGTCAGTGGAGGGATATTAGACCAGTCAGTGGAGGAATATTAGAGCAGTCAGTGGAGGGATATTAGACCAGTCAGTGGAGGAATATTAGACCAGTCAGTGGAGGGATATTAGACCAGTCAGTGGAGGGATATTAGACCAGTCAGTGTAGGAATATTAGACCAGTCAGTGGAGGAATATTAGGCCAGTCAGTGGAGGAATATTAGACCAGTCAGTGGAGGAATATTAGGTCAGTCAGTGTAGGAATATTAGGCCAGTCAGTGTAGGAATATTAGGCCAGTCAGTGTAGGAATATTAGGCCAGTCAGTGGAGGGATATTAGACCAGTCAGTGGAGGGATATTAGACCAGTCAGTGTAGGAATATTAGGTCAGTCAGTGGAGGAATATTAGACCAGTCAGTGGAGGAATATTAGACCAGTCAGTGTAGGAATATTAGGCCAGTCAGTGTAGGAATATTAGACCAGTCAGTGTAGGAATATTAGACCAGTCAGTGGAGGAATATTAGGCCAGTCCATGTATGAATATTAGGCCAGTCCATGTAGGAATATTAGGCCAGTCCATGTAGGAATATTAGGCCAGTCCATGTAGGAATATTAGGTCAGTCAGTGTAGGAATATTAGACCAGTCAGTGGAGGAATATTAGGTCAGTCAGTGGAGGAATATTAGGTCAGTCAGTGGAGGGATATTAGACCAGTCAGTGTAGGAATATTAGGTCAGTCAGTGGAGGAATATTAGGTCAGTCAGTGGAGGGATATTAGGTCAGTCAGTGGAGGAATATTAGGTCAGTCAGTGGAGGAATATTAGGTCAGTCAGTGGAGGGATATTAGACCAGTCAGTGTAGGAATATTAGGCCAGTCAGTGGAGGAATATTAGGCCAGTCAGTGGAGGAATATTAGACCAGTCAGTGGAGGAATATTAGGTCAGTCAGTGGAGGAATATTAGACCAGTCAGTGGAGGGATATTAGACCAGTCAGTGGAGGGATATTAGACCAGTCAGTGTAGGAATATTAGACCAGTCAGTGGAGGAATATTAGGTCAGTCAGTGGAGGAATATTAGACCAGTCAGTGGAGGAATATTAGGTCAGTCAGTGGAGGAATATTAGACCAGTCAGTGGAGGAATATTAGGTCAGTCAGTGGAGGAATATTAGACCAGTCAGTGGAGGAATATTAGACCAGTCAGTGGAGGGATATTAGACCAGTCAGTGGAGGAATATTAGACCAGTCAGTGGAGGGATATTAGACCAGTCAGTGGAGGAATATTAGAGCAGTCAGTGGAGGGATATTAGACCAGTCAGTGGAGGAATATTAGACCAGTCAGTGGAGGGATATTAGACCAGTCAGTGGAGGGATATTAGACCAGTCAGTGTAGGAATATTAGACCAGTCAGTGGAGGAATATTAGGCCAGTCAGTGGAGGAATATTAGACCAGTCAGTGGAGGAATATTAGGTCAGTCAGTGTAGGAATATTAGGCCAGTCAGTGTAGGAATATTAGGCCAGTCAGTGGAGGGATATTAGACCAGTCAGTGGAGGGATATTAGACCAGTCAGTGTAGGAATATTAGGTCAGTCAGTGGAGGAATATTAGACCAGTCAGTGGAGGAATATTAGACCAGTCAGTGTAGGAATATTAGGCCAGTCAGTGTAGGAATATTAGACCAGTCAGTGTAGGAATATTAGACCAGTCAGTGGAGGAATATTAGGTCAGTCAGTGTAGGAATATTAGGTCAGTCAGTGGAGGAATATTAGGTCAGTCAGTGTAGGAATATTAGACCAGTCAGTGGAGGAATATTAGGTCAGTCAGTGGAGGAATATTAGACCAGTCAGTGGAGGAATATTAGACCAGTCAGTGGAGGAATATTAGACCAGTCAGTGGAGGGATATTAGGCCAGTCAGTGTAGGAATATTAGGCCAGTCAGTGGAGGGATATTAGACCAGTCAGTGTAGGAATATTAGGCCAGTCAGTGTAGGAATATTAGGCCAGTCAGTGGAGGGATATTAGACCAGTCAGTGTAGGAATATTAGGCCAGTCAGTGTAGGAATATTAGACCAGTCAGTGTAGGAATATTAGGCCAGTCAGTGTAGGAATATTAGGCCAGTCAGTGGAGGGATATTAGACCAGTCAGTGGAGGAATATTAGGCCAGTCAGTGGAGGTATATTAAGCCATTCAATATAGGGATATTAATACAGTCAGTGGATGGATATTACGCCTTTAAGCGTTGGAATATGAGACCAGTTACTCATATCCAGCGCAGAAATATTATGGTAGTTGGCGTAGGGATAATAGGTCAATCAGCATAGGAATATTAGGTCAGTTAGCGTAGGAATATTAGGTCAATCAGCGTAGGAATATTAGGTCAATCAGCATAGGAATATTAGGTCAATCAGTGTAGGAAAACGACAGGTTTCGCGTAGGACATTAATAAAAGCTTAATCATGGTGATCGCTTGAAATTAGTGGATGATAAAATATAATGAATATATGGCTTTCTTCAAAAGAATCTCACTAATCAATTGCAGAACTATTGGCGTGATGTATGACAATTTTCCCTGGGTACAATCTACAGTTGGTTCGTCAAATCGCATTAAACTTGGATGATACTGATTGAAGACCGTACGATCAACAAACTACTGCTAACTCCGACCACTATTTACACTGATATACCTACCTCATTATCTTCACGTGCAAACCTGTCCTTTGTACTTAACCTACACGATGTGAAATATCTATAAAGTAGTTTACCGTGATTTGATTGAAAATCTTTCAATTAATGAAATGCTGACGTAAAAGTGCCAACTGGTGTGTCAAACAACTGCTGCAGACTTGTCTTTTCTGCACTGAGGAAAAGGGTATATCTCATGTTTTAGGAAAAGCACGAAAACTAAAGAAAATCCTCAGGTTTGAATGAAAATCACCCAATAATAACTTGTGTGTTAATGACACGTTAAGTACTATTTCACGTGCACTTGGCGTTCTTGTGTGTCTTTTGTCTTAATGACATGTCAAGTTATATACAAAACGCCATTCCACGTGCACTTGGCGTTCTTGTGTGTCTTTTGTCTTAATGACACGTCAAGTTATATGCAAAACGCTATTTCACGTGCACTTGGCGTTCTTGTGTGTCTTTTGTCTTAATGACACGTCAAGTTATATACAAAACCCTATTTCACGTGCACTTGGCGTTCTCGTGTGTTTTCCTACAATATTTGATATTACAGGAGGTAGACACTGCTGGTGGCTTGTAGTCCCTGAGGTTTACCCTAACCTTCATGTCATATGTTGATTCATTCGAATGGTGACACGGTTCAGAATATCCTTATATGTTCTTGGCGTTCTTCTAAAATTAACAGATATATGAAATTTACGATTTTTTTTAATTATAATTTTTGTATTTCTTTCGGTTGCCTTGGATTTTCCTTCGTCCTTCCAAAATCAATAAAGATTTGAAAATTTCCTCGAGTTGCAATCGAGACAAGTAAATGGCAATTTTCTTCCCAGGGACGATTTACCATTTTTGTCTTTCCACTTTTTTTAAAACTTCAATCACTTTAACTTTTAAAAATAAGAATAATACCTATTTCGTTTTGGAGGAAAGTAAAACATTAAGGGAGAATGGCACTAATCCCCATAGTGGTGTATATTCTAAGCTGTGCCACTATTCAAATTAATCAAAATATTACATGCATGTCACGTCAAATCTCGGGGACCAAAAGTCCACCAGCAATGTGTGTCTACCACCTGCAATCTTATAAGATTGTTCAAAGGAATCAAGGGCTGGTCAATGTCCAAGTTTGGTAGTCGGATACGCATTGTACCCGATAAAACTACGTCCTGAATACGTCCTGAGATCGGAAAGTCATTAACGTCAACATCAAAATATTCCTAGAGATCTGAGAAATCACATCGACTTAATTTCTTTGTGTTGGAAATCAAAATGGCGGCACTCAAGGCGGGTTCCATCGACATTGATGATCTTGATGCCTGCTTTAATTACATCGCTTACACAGTATTGTTTTCTGATATATAAATTACCAAGGAGTAAATTAATTTAGGATACTATTATTGTTATCGTATTGAGATACAGACATATTTCAAACATTATATACAAAATTAGTTTATATCCCATTGCGTTCATATGAACGTAAACGCAATAAAGACGTTGTCCAATTTATTTTCAATTTAATTCAATTTACTATGCGTCTACCTTGTAAGTAATTACAGAATGCTTTTTCACGGAATAAAAACTTTACGTTAGTTTTACACAAACATCAGATTCCGTCCGGCGAAGTTTTAAAGTTTTCACGTTTAGCGAAACCTTCTAACATTTATTCATCGTTATTTTATAAAGCGTGCACAATGATGGCTCATCTGTAAGGCTTGGGAGTACTAGGTGATGTGGTGTGATTATCACACACTGAGTATTGCTCCTTCGGTCAGTTTTTGTCTCCCTCCAGTAATAATGTCCTGACAGAAGCAATTTAACGGTCACTGACTCGGGGGCAGTCCTCATGGAATATCCAAGAATTTCCTCACTCGAGTCCCATATGTGTCAAAAGTGATTATATTTTGTGGTTTCTTTTTTTTCTATGAAGTGAGAATAGGTCAAGGCTCTCCTAACAAGCAGGATAGTTTTTGTTGTTTTACAGAACTTCAAGAAAATCCGCTGTAACATCCAACCATATTGCCCATTGTTTTAATGCGAAATCGATGCTACTCGTAACGAAGATTTATGAGTTTGCAAGTTTTGTTCTCTAAATCTCAAACACAACAATTCTAAATGCACAAACGATATGTTATATAACAGTTTACCAGGATACTATTTGTGAGGTATTGGGTGGTTATGTGAATTAACTAATTTGATTCTTCAGCTTGATAAGTGTATAATCACACAAATACTTTTGCGTGTATATTAGAATAATAAAGGAGGAGTGCCAGTTGGGGCCACCTGGTGGCCATGACGAATACTTTTTATTTTTTGTCTATTAAAAACTTGAGGTCAGACGGTAATGACATGACATTAATCTAAGGTCAGCTCAAGGCCGTTCAGTTGTTATAGGGGGACAAGTGGGGGATCAAATTCATAATTATTGCAATAATTATCAAACTAAAATATTTTTTTATAGTTTTTTTTCTCTTAAATGTCATTTGATGATATATTTGAAAACCTTCATTAGAAAAAATGACAAAAAAATATGCCATTGTTGAAAAGTAAGTCACGGTAATTAAGTGCCCTAATTACTAATTAAGTCACGCTTGAGCACCGTTTTTTGTCATATAAACAATACGTTTATCACGTGCAGTGTATTTATTTGAAATATTTTGCATGAATTAAAGCAATGAAGAAGTTACAGTCAGGGTAAGTGAGGCATGTCATTTAAATAGACTAGTTACAATTTAAAGTGCAAGAGCACCAGTCACCATCTTATTCCGGTTAATGAAAATGAATATTGAATTATACTGTATGAAAAATTATTTCAAATAAATTTCACAGTATAATAATTCTTCCGTGCATTAGTTGTACTCTTGAGCTTTAACATAAGATGGTTTGACACTAGAGCTTTAACATAAAATAGTATGACATCATGACATCTCCCTGATGTATACCTTGCTAATGGACTTGTTTTAAACACTAGCAAACTTCAGTAATCTACAATGCAGTGTATGTAACACATGGTATATCCAGATGTATAAGTATACTATGTTCTGTGCAGTTCGTACATGCATTGACTTATGCACATATCTTTTGTATCACTAAACCGTTAAATATGATTTCATTCATACAAGTGTGACAAATATATAATAGTATTATAGTATTTTGTTTAGTTTTGTTTAGCAGTGTGCTTGCTGCAAAGCAGATTATAAAGTCAGAATATATTGTCTGAATTAGGCAGATGTTCTGTCTTTCTTGAAAGATAACATAAATAAAGATTTATGTTTAGGTGACCTTGTATGTTAGAAATGCAGAAGGATATTCTACAAACACCATGAACCAGTAGAGCATTCTAACAGTGGTTTAGACCATCAGAATGAGACACCTGACTCTAAAAAAATCAAACTTGATATTCCACGAGCTACGCTTACTGAATCGCGATGTTTCGTTTGTGGAAAGTCCAGAGATGAAAAAAGTAAAATGGTGAAACCATGCACGGAAATAAGAGTTAAGATTTTTATTAAGACAGGTGTCTTGATTCCAAACACATCTAGGTGCTGTGCTTCTCATATCGTGGGTGGTGATATTCATTCCGACGTTCTTCAGTCACTTACTCCTACCAGTGAAGACTCGAAACTGGATTCATCTGAAATATCAGAAATCAGGTGCTTCAGTGTGACTTAACTAGTAATTAGGGCACTTAATTACCGTGACCTACTTTTCAACAATGGCATATTTTTTTGTCATTTTTTCTAATGAAGGTTTTAAAATATATCATTAAATGACATTTAAGAGAAAAAAACTATACACAAATAATTTAGTTTGATAATTATTGCAATAATCACGAATTTGATCCCCCACTTGTCCCCCCTATAACAACTGAACGGCCTTGAGCTGACCTTAGATTAATGTCATGTCATTACCGTCTGACCTCAAGTTTTTAATAGACAAAAAATAAAAAGTATTCGTCATGGCCACCAGGTGGCCCCAACTGGCACTCCTCCTTTTCGCCTCTTTGTTACATTGTATTCCCTACTGCCAAGTTTGACCGACACACGTCTCTCAGTCACATGTCTCCCCGGCACACATATCTCCGGCACATGTCTCTCCGGCACACATCTCTCCGGCACATGTCTCTTTAACACATGTCTCTGACACACATCTGTCCAGCACATGTCTCTGGCACATGTCTCTTCGGCACATATCTCTCCGGCACATGTCTCTCCGGCGACCGTCTCTCCGGCGCATGTCTCTTTGGCAAATATCTCTCCGGCACACATCTGTCCAGCACATGTCTCTCCGGCACATGTCTGGCACATGTCTCTTCGGCACATATTTCTCCGGCACATGTCTCTCCGGCGCATGTCTCTTTGGCACATATCACTTCTCCGTCACACATCTCTCCAGCACATGTCTCTCCGGCACATGTCTCTGGCAAATGTCTCTTCGGAGCATATCTCTCCGGCACATGTCTCTTCGGCACCCGTCTGTCCGGCACATATCTCTCCGACATATGTCTCTTTGGCACATGTCTTTCCTGCACATGTCTCTCCGGCACATGTCTCTGGCACATGTCTCTTCGGCACATATCTATCCGGCACATGTCTCTCCGGCGACTGTCTCTCCGGCGCATGTCTCTTTGGCACATATCCCCTCTCCGTCACATATCTCTCCGGCACATGTCTCTCCGGCACATGTCTCTTCGGCACAAATATCTCCGGCACACATCTCTCCAGCACATTTCTCTCCGGCACATGTCTCTGGCACATGTCTTTTCGGATGATATCTCTCCGGCACATGTCTCTCCGGCACCCATCTGTCCGGCACATATCTCTCCGACATATGTCCTTTTGGCACATGTCTCTCCTGCACATGTATCTCCGGCACATGTCTCTGCCACATGTCTCTTTGACACATATCCCTCCGGCATATGTCTTTGGCACATGTCTCTTAGGATGATATCTCTCCGGCACATGTCTCTCCGGCACCCGTCTGTCCGGCACATATCTCTCCGACATATGTCCCTTTGGCACATGTCTCTCCTGCACATGTCTCTCCGGCACATGTCTCTGGCACATGTCTCTTTGACACATATCTCTCCGGCACATGTCTCTAGCACATGTCTCTTCAGCGCATATCTCTCCGGCACATGCCTCTCCGGCACACGTCTCTCCGGCACATGTCTCTCCGGCACATGTCTCTTTGGCACATGTCTCTCCGACACCTGTCTCTCCGGCTCATGTCTCTTTGGCACATGTCTCTCCGGCACCTGTCTCTTCGGCACATGTCTCTTTGGCACATTTCTCTCCTTCACATATCTCTCCGACATATGTCTCTTTGGCACATATCTCTCCTGCACATATCTCTTCGGCACATGTCTCTGACACATTCTTTGGCACATATCTCTCCGGAACATGTCTCTGTCACATGTCTCTTCGGAGCATATCTCTCCGGCACATGTCTCTTTGGCACACGTCTCTCCGGCACCCGTCTCTTCGGCACATGTCTCTTTGGCACATGTCTCTCCGGCACCTGTCTCTTCGGCACATGTCTCTTTGGCACATGTCTCTCCTTCACATATCTCTTCGACATATGTCTCTTTGGCACATATCTCTCCGGCACATGTCTCTGGCACATGTCTCTTCGGAGCATATCTCTCCGGCATATGTCTCTTTGGCACACGTCTCTCCGGCACCCGTCTCTTCGACACATGTCTCTATGGCACATGTCTCTCCGGCACATATCTCTCCGACATATGTCTCTTTGGCACATGTCTCTCCTGCACATGTCTCTCCGGCACATGTCTCTCCGGTACATATCTCTTTGGCACCCGTCTGTCAACAACACGCGCGTGGTCTGACTTTTAAACGCTAAAAATATACCACATGTGCCTGGTCTATGCAGTTTGGGCTGTAGATGTCACTGAAACAGTCTGGGCTCGCGATAGTTTGCCTACACGTCTATCGAACTGGAAGTGTAGAGCATTTTACAACTTAAACTGATACAAGTACATGTACCTATATACAAATGATTATACCTGTGAATTTACTGTGTTTATCACTAATTTCCGTTTTGTTTAAACTTTCCTGAAATGTTGAAAAAAAAATCCCTAAACATTATCAGGTACATTGATCTTATATTACTCAGCTCTTCAAGACAACATCGGTCACATGGCAGTATTACACGTGCTTTCGCTGAAGAAGGAGTCCTATGGGAAATATGAGGGCGACGATGTTAAATCCCGTGGGACTCGCTAAAGGAGTATTTGACCCACTAAGTGGTTCATAGATGCAATATCACGCGCCATTATCGACACCCTGACGAAGTCACATGATAAAAAACAAACTTGATAGTGTCACCATCACAAGCTAATGGCGGCTGCTAAACATGATCAGAATATTACTAGGACACTAGGAGGGAATGTAGGTCAGGAGGTGAAGCGCTTATCTCGCCGAAGGTGATGTACGTCGCTCACTTCTCCATCACCAGACACATCACGAATGAGAAGGGAAAGCATTTTATTCCAGACTGAAACAGCCAACAAAGTGTATTTGTTCTAGATTGACAGGACGAGAAAGTTAATCAGTCGTTACCAATAAATCGTTAATTTGTTTATCTTAATTCAAACATACTATTGCTTTTATTGCATTTAAATGTACCTAGTTTGTGTAGACGATAGAAAGAAGCAAAACAGGTCGATATTCTCTCTTAATTTGATGAATTTGTAATTTCTGCATGTTGCTTGAAATAGGCTGATGACGTCATCTTTGTTTTTCGTGTGTTGTGTTTGAACTTTAATTTGATTTTACAAAACGATTTATTTCAGAATTTTCACGTTTCAACAGAAATTTGGTAACAGACAAAGACCTTGAAGTATCCTACTGTAAAAACAAGATGTCCATTGGACAGTGTATCAATAGAGGATTACGGGCGGATGTTTCAGGAGAATGCACTGTCTGGTAGGTCGCTCCGAGACACCTGAAAATGACGTACGTTCAACAGAAAGCCCTAAAGAGGTGGTGTTGAAAGTAATGTGGACATGACCATCACTGTCTCGGAATTGCTTCTTTGTGGCTATTGTACTCCCTAAATCATGACACAAGCGTTCAATACCGATAATAGGGGAGATAACTGCCACAATAGTCCCAGGGTGAATTAAATCATGTGGTTTTATTCGGTTTTCAGTTCTCTAGGCTAAAGTGATCTACGGTCATATTGTTATTCGCAAAGTGAAACGAACAATCTCTTCAATGTCATTACATAGAAGAATCAATTAATTTACCGCGAAATTGACACGGAGGAAATAACTTTTTTATTTTTGCTTTTGAAATAAATCATGTAGTTCACCCCCTTGTTTAATTGTTTTTATAAATGGATGTCAATGCCGTAATGTTATATCATACTCAGGTCAACAAAATATATAGTTTTGTTGTTAAAATCAAGCAAAGTTTGTAGATTAAGCCTTCGGATTATTAGACTCGGGATTATCGGTCTTCAGGATTATCGGACTTCCGGATTATTGAATTTGTTATGTTGTTTTACTCTTTGTGGAGACTTAGCTAATGCTACTGACGGTATCATTTTTTTTGTAATAAACATATATTACCTTCCGTGAAAATTCCGTTCGAACGAACTCATATTTGAAAATAAAATCTCCGAAATTACGACACAATTTTTAAAAATTAGTTTGGTTGTCACGTAAGCATGTATATTTTGTATACACTTGGGGTAAGTCACCTTAATGGTAAGGTACCGCTAGGCGGAATTGCGTCACGGGTAGGTGTGCACGGGGTGAGATTCTCATGACAGGTATTGTGTCATTGTTACCGTGCACCCGATATGGATTTATCGGCATTTAGCGTCATGTGAGACAGGCACAGGGGACTCACTGTGGTAAGTAATCTTTATCTCTTTTTCTTTTCTATATTAGTTGGTATTGTTGTTTTGTACCAGTCCATATATCGGGTCAAACAATCTAAGTATCTGTGCGCTCCAGTCAGCCGTGACCATTGTTTATTGTTTGTATGTTGATAACTTTCATTTTTGTTGTTTTCGTACTATAATTGAATATATTATGTTTGTTTTCCTAAATATGCACATGATATAAACATATTGGAGTGTTGTACATGAAACTGCATAGTCTATGTCATGTTTCGGGTCGATTTTAAAATCTATGGAAGCCCTGATCAATTTATTAGTGCCGAGCGTAGTGCGTACGCGAACGAGTGGAAAAAGTATGGAAGCCTTGAGGTGTCAGTTGGTGTATTTCGTAATTTTGTTTTATTTTGTTTGTAATTTGGAGCCGCACATTATTTCGACGCTAATATGAACGTATTTCAGTATTTTCTAATTATGGTTCATTCTAAAGTTGAATAATTATGGTAAATAATAAGTATTTTGTACCATGTGTTTTGTTAGTATAGTATGGAAGTGTGAGTGGAAATTATAACTATTTGTGTTAATCATTATAGCTTCACATGACGGGTTGGAACATTTATTGAGTCAGGACCAGGCAGGCCTCTCCTTTACATTGCGACCCAAGCGTCAGGACCGACCAGAAGTAACGACTTTCATTCAGGGTCAAGGTCAGCGAGGGAGCATACTTAGAAGTTACACTGCCAGGGTCGGCGACTTGAATTCAGCACTTAATCAGCTGTCATGTCATTGACATAAGTGCGTTGCCTATTATGGTGATACAAGCGTGGAACTGCTTGAGGACGGTGACTCTGGATTGAGTCACGGTGATTCAGAGTATGGAACTCTATTGGGTTTGACAGGAACACTGTTCTGTTTCGTGAGCTAGAAGCTACAGGGACACTTATCATTATTTGGTTTATGAGTGTGTGAGTTAGCGAGTGTGACATCTTTAAATATATAGTTTATTTGTTTCATTGTAAATAAACATCATTGTTATACTGTGATCGGTTCTTCCAGCTTTCTTTTCCCGGATCACCAACCGTCGCTCGTCCCACGTTAACATTGGTGAACCAGTAACAGTGATGTTAACAAACACTTCGCTCTTTGTATTTTATATCATTGTCTGATCTAAATCACGTGCTACCAATTAGTGATTAAGATTTCTAAAACGAGTTACTTCAAATAACGAATGTAGGTAATGGCGCGCTCGATATTGATTCAATTCTATTTTAAAAAGTCATCTGACTTAACAACATTTTTTCTCTAAAAGCGCAGAGTATGTTTAGAAACTCAGAATTACTTAGGTAAAGACAACAAAGCAATCGAAAACTTGGGGAAAATATAAAAACGGTTGATATTTTGAGAAACCAATTAATCTGATTGGTTGCTGTCTGTATTTCGTTTGTGACGTTATTGTTCATGTATAAATATATTGTAAATCCTACAGCGGTCAAATCCTGGGTTATTTGCTCTAGGTCACTACAGTAGTTTTTCAGCCGTTCTTTATCTTGCACGAAGCCGGATTATTGTCGGTCTAAGATTGTACTGATATGGTTAGTTATAAGCTCACGTCAGCGCGATCACCGGAACTTCACAACCATGTACTTTGTGAATTACAACTACTACCACTATTGTGATAATTATTACATTAACAGTAGGGACTGTATTACAACTGTAACCACTGTTGTAATAATTATTACATTAACGGTAGGGACTGTATTACAACTGTAACCACTGTTGTAATAATTATTACATTATCAGTAGGGACTGTATTACAACTGTAACCACTGTTGTAATAATTATTACAATAACAGTAGGAAATATATTACAACTGCTTTTTACAAATATTTAACAAGTTTTGGATATTGTCCTCTAGCGTTTTTTCAACGTGTTCAGCATTATCCTCCTTCCACTTAACGTTCTCCACCTTCTTACTCACATCCGGTCTCCGGGGACACTCATCTGAAGAACTACACAACTTCCAGTTTCTTACCCGGATGGAAAAGCTGATCGGGCTGTGGTCAGAATATCAGTATTTGACACGCCCACCTTAAAGCATTCAACATTCTTAAAGAGTTCAAACATAATCGATTAGACTCGAACTTCTTGTTTTATAAAACGTGATTCTACCAGTGGTAATCCGAATGACGTCCATTAACAATGTGTCACCCAGGAGATTTACACAAAACAATTATTAAGTGTCGACCAGATTGATTAATTGTTCGATCCATACTTTTAAGTTTTTCCAAATAATTGTCGGGCAGGTAAGAAATGATATTTGACAGTAAATTATATGCCCCATTATCAAGGTGGTCAGCTACATTAAGATCTAATTCACCAGTGCGGCTATTAAAATCACCAATTGCCAATATTTCAAAGGTATTATTATTGTAATATGACGATATACTGCGTTCTAACATACTAAAAATATCTACTTCACGTGTATCGTAATAAGCCCAATTTATCGGTGGGAGGTAATTCACAAAGATATATATGTTTATAGGTGTCACGTGTCACGTTATCACGTGTCACGTTATCACGTTATCACGTGTATCGTTATAAGTCCTATTTATCGGTGGGAGGTAATTCACAAAGATATATGTTTATAGGTGTCACGTGTCACGTTATCACGTGTCACGTTATCACGTTATCACGTGTATCGTTATAAGTCCTATTTATCGGTGGGAGGTAATTCACAAAGATATATGTTTATAGGTGTCACGTGTCACGTTATCACGTGTATCGTAATAACTCCTATCTATCGGTGGGAGATAATTCACAAAAATATATATGTTTATAGGTGTCACGTGACACGTTATCACGTGTCTTAAAAACTCCTATCTATCGGTGGGAGATAATTCACAAAAATATATATGTTTATAGGTGTCACGTGACACCTTATCACCTTTAATGTAAAGTCTACCACGAACTAACATTACCTGGTGACCAATTGCTCTAAAATGTTTCATCACACCGCAGATCTTTTTGCATCTGCACCAAGGAATTGTTCACGAATTCCTAAATGGGTTCCTTGGAGCAAGCAGCCCTCTCCTTAACTAGTTGCCTGTCACTGTTAAAAACGAATATGGCTACGATCGGCAGTGTCTTTCCCCTCACAAATTTACATTGCCAAATGACATGTCTCTTTCAATACCAAGTTCCCGCACAATGAGTTTTTCCTCTGTGTTTTCAAATCACTGCTGCTTCAGTCCTGTGGAAATCAGACTGTTCTTCATGGATCGGAAGTGAACATCCTCAACAACGTATTTCAAGACTTCCCACTCTTTCCGTAGGTTCAGCCATTTATTTTCATTCTGTATCTCAATGACATCTTAATCCAGTCAATAGACTTATAGGCTAGTGACACCTAGACGCTTCCCAAGGCATTATAGGCTAGTGACGCCTGGACGTTTCCCGTGGCTTTATAGGCTAGTGACGCCTAGACGCTTCACAAGGCATTATAGGCTAGTGACGCCTGGACCCTTCCCAAGGCATTATAGGCTAGTGACGCCTGGACGCTTCCCAAGGCATTATAGGCTAGTGACGATTGGACGCTTCCCAAGGCTTTATAGACTAGTGACGCCTGGACCCTTCCCAAGGCTTTATAGACTAGTGACGCCTGGACGCTTCCCAAGGCATTATAGGTTAGTGACGCCTGGACCCTTCCCAAGGCTTTATAGACTAGTGACGCCTGGACGCTTCTCAAGGCTTTATAGGCTAGTGACGCCTGGACGCTCCGAAAGGCTTTATAGGTAAATGATGCCTGGACGCTTTACAAGGCTTTATAGGCTAGTGACGCCTAGACGCTTCTCAAGGCTTTATAGACTAGTGACGCCTGGACCCTTCCCAAGGCTTTATAAGCTAGTGACGCCTGGACGCTTCCCAAGGCATTATAAGCTAGTGAAGACTGGACACTTCCCAAGGCTTTATAGACTAGTGACGCCTGGACGCTTCCTAAGGAAATATAGGCTAGTGACGCATGGACACTTCCCAAGGCATTATAGGCAAGTGACGCATTGACGCTTCCCAAGGCATTATAGGTTAGTGACGCCTAGACGCTTCACAAGGCTTTATAGGCTAGTGACGCCTGGACGCTTTCCAAAGGATTTATTGGCTAGTGACGCCTGGACACTTCCCAAGGCATTATAGGCAAGTGACGCATTGACGCTTCCCAAGGCATTATAGGTTAGTGACGCCTAGACGCTTCACAAGGCTTTATAGGCTAGTGACGCCTGGACGCTTTCCAAGGCATTATACGCTAGTGACGCCTGGACGATTCCGAAGTCATTATAGGCTAGTGACGCCTGGACACTTCCCAAGGCTTTATAGACTAGTGACGCCTGGACCCTTCCCAAGGCTTTATAAGCTAGTGACGCCTGGACGCTTCCCAAGGCATTATAGGCTAGCGAGGACTGGATGCTTCCCATGGCTTTATAGACTAGTGAAGTCTGGACGCTTATCGAGGCTTTATAGGCTAGTGACGCCTGGACGATTCCCAAGGCATTATAGACTAGTGACGCCTGGACCCTTCCCAAGGCTTAATAGACTAGTGACGCCTGGACCCTTCCCAAGGCTTTATAGACTAGTGACGCCTGGACCCTTCCCAAGGCTTAATAGGCTAGCGAGGACTGGACGCTTCCCAAGGCATTATAGGCTAGTGACGCCTGGACCCTTCCCAAGGCTTTATAGACTAGTGACGCCTGGACCCTTCCCAAGGCTTAATAGGCTAGTGAGGACTGGACGCTTCCCAAGGCATTATAGGCTAGTGACGACAAGACGCTTCTCAAGTCTTTATAGGCTAGTGACGCATGGACGCTTCTCAAGGCATTATAGGCTAGTGACGCCTGGACGCTTCAAGGCATTATAGGCTAGTGACGATTGGACGCTTCTCAAGGCTTTATAAACTAATGACGCCTGGACGATTCCCAAGGCATTATAGGCTAGTGACGACAAGACGCTTCCCAAGTCTTTATAGGCTAGTGACGCATGGACGCTTCTCAAGGCATTATAGGCTAGTGACGCCTGGACGCTTCAAGGCATTATAGGCTAGTGACGATTGGACGCTCCTCAAGGCTTTATAAACTAGTGACGCCTGGACGATTCTCAAGGCTTTATAGACTAGTGACGCTTGGACGATTCCCAAGGCTTTAAAGACTAGTGACGCTTGGACGATTCCCAAGGCTTTAAAGACTAGTGACGCCTGGACGCTTCTCAAGGCTTTATAGGCTAGTGAAGACTGGACGCTTCCCAAGGCTTTATAGGCTAGTGACGCCTGGACGCTTCCCAAGGCTTTATGGGCTAGTGACGATTGTACCCTTCCCAAGGCTTTATAGACTAATGACGCCTGGACGCTTCCCAAGGCTTTATAAACTAGTGACGCCTGGACCCTTCCCAAGGCTTTATAGACTAGTGACGCCTGGACCCTTCCCAAAGCTTAATAGGCTAGTGACGCTTGGACGATTCCCAAGGCTTTAAAGACTAGTGACGCTTGGACGATTCCCAAGGCTTTAAAGACTAGTGACGCCTGGACGCTTCTCAAGGCTTTATAGGCTAGTGAAGACTGGACGCTTCCCAAGGCTTTATAAACTAGTGACGCCTGGACCCTTCCCAAGGCTTTATAGACTAGTGACGCCTGGACCCTTCCCAAGGCTTAATAGGCTAGTGAGGACTGGACGCTTCCCAAGGCATTATAGGCTAGTGACGACAAGACACTTCCCAAGTCTTTATAGGCTAGTGACGCCTGGACGCTTCTCAAGGCTTTATAGGCTAGTGACGATTGTACCCTTCCCAAGGCATTATAGGCTAGTGACGCCTGGACGTTTCCCAAGGCTTTATAGACTAGTGACTCCTGGACACTTCCCATGGCTTTATAGAATAGTGACGCCTGGACGCTTCCCAAGGCATTATAGACTAGTGACGCCTGGACCCTTCCCAAGGCTTTATAAGCTAGTGACTCCTGGACGCTTCCCAAAGCTTTATTGACTAGTGACGCCTGGACCCTTCCCAAGGCTTTATAAGCTAGTGACGTCTGGACCCTTCCCAAGGCATTATAGGCTAGCGAGGACTGGATGCTTCCCATGGCTTTATAGACTAGTGACCCCTGGACGCTTCAAGGCATTATAGGCTAGTGACGCCTGGACACTTCCCAAGGCTTTATAGACTAGTGACGCCTGGACACTTCCCAAGGCTTTATAGACTAGTGACGCTTGGACGATTCCCAAGGCTTTAAAGACTAGTGACGCCTGGACGCTTCAAGGCATTATAGGCTAGTGACGATTGGACGCTTCTCAAGGCTTTATAGGCTAGTGACGCCTGCACGATTCCCAAGGCTTTATAAACTAATGACGCATGGACGATTCCCAAGGCTTTATAGGCTAGTAACGCCTGGACGCTTCCCAAGGCTTTATAGACTAGTGACGCCTGGACCCTTCCCAAGGCTTTATAGACCAGTTACGCCTGAACGCTTCCCAAGGCATTATAGGCTAGTGACGCCTGGACGATTTCCAAGGCTTTATAAACTAATGACGCCTGGACGATTCCCAAGGCTTCATAGGCTAGTAAAGACTGGACGCTTCCCAAGGCTTTATAGACTAGTGACGCCTGGACGATTCCCAAGGCTTTATAAAGTAATGACGCCTGGACGATTCCCAAGGCTTTATAGGCTAGTAACGCCTGGACGCTTCTCAAGGCTATATAGGCTAGTGACGCCTGGACGCTTCCCAAGGCATTATAGGCTAGTGAAGACTGGACACTTCCCAAGGCTTTATAGACTAGTGACGCTTGGACCCTTCCCAAGGCTTTATAGACTAGTGACGCCTGCACGATTCCCAAGGCTTTATAAACTAATGACGCCTGGACGATTCCCAAGGCTTTATAGGCTAGTAACGCCTGGACGCTTCTCAAGGCTATATAGGCTAGTGACGCCTGGACGCTTCTCAAGGCATTGTAGGCTAGTGAAGACTGGACACTTCCCAAGGCTTTATAGACTAGTGACGCTTGGACGATTCCCAAGGCTTTATAGACTAGTAACGCCTGGACGCTTCTCAAGGCTTTATAGGCTAGTGACGCCTGGACGCTTCCCAAGGCTTTATAGGCTAGTGACGCCTGGACGCTTCTCAAGGCTTTATAGGCTAGTGACGATTGGACCCTTCCCAAGGCTTTATAGGCTAGTGACGCCTGGACGCTTCCCAAGGCATTATAGGCTAATGACGATTGGACACTTCCCAAGGCTTTATAGACTAGTGACGCCTGGACGCTTCCCAAGGCATTATAAGCTAGTGACGCCTGGACGCTTCCCAAGGCTTAATAGGCTAGTGACGCATGGACGCTTCCCAAGGCTTTATAGACTAGTGACCACTGGACGCTTCCCAAGGCTTAATAGGCTAGTGACGCCTGGACGCTTCCCAAGGCTTTATAGACTAGTGACCACTGGACGCTTCCCAAGGCATTATATGCACGTGGCGACTGAACGCTTACATACTCTGTACTTGTGTTTCATCTATAGCTAATCTATCATTCACTGTCTTCATCATTTCAAATGTGTCTTACACAATTATCCGGGATGAGCTTCCCTTGTAAGGGTTCATCTTATACCAACACTAAGAGTTCTACATACCTGTCCGATACACGGTTACTTCGCAGCTCCTACACAACGACGAAACTTTACGTCGTACACTCGACATATCGGTATCGCCGCCATCTTACATAAAAAAACCAATTGAAACTATTTTAATGTTTAGCCATTTACGGCCCCGCTAGGTGTTATAGCACGAGTGACAATAAAAAAACAATGTACTGTAGGTTATCACACTGATGATAGGTTAATATTACTACTTTTCATATGTTCCTTATCAGGATAGTGTCAGAATATAACACACAGCTATTCCATAGTTGTAGATCAGGAATCTGTGGAAGGTGGGCGTGGCCGAATGATAAAAAGTCTCTCTCATACAAAGGAATGCAATTCCTGAGCATGTCTGGCTGCATTCAGAACTTTGTCATTTAATACTGCTCGATCTCTATACAAGTCATAAACTCATATGTGTTTTATAGTTTTCTCATTTGTTCCATCCATATTAGCTATCATCAAGAATTCTATTATTTTTATGAGTTATCTCACTAAAAAATATTTATCATTTTTCACAGTTAATCATAGTTAACCTTGTCTTCCTGATGACGGTAAATGTAACCCCAAAATTAACGTCGTTAAATTGGATAATTTATATATAAAAAGATAGGGGGACAACTCTTATGAAAATGAGTTAATGAGACGTCGTTTTACCTTGATTTCTAATTAGGGGTGTCAGCACTTCGTTTGTGACAGCAGTTTTAAACACGTGCTTCCACGTGATAATTTAATTTGCGCACGTATCATTTTCAAGTCACATGTTACTGCAATAGAGACGGGAAATGAAGGAAAACGTGCTCATTAAAATGTTATAGAAATTTGTAAACGTTGAAATTCATATCTATATAACTATCAGATAGCAAGCTACTGAAAAGGTTGTCACCTTCACGTGTTCTACAAAAAGCGCACGTGTTGTTAAATGTGAATTTGAGGCAGTGAAACGTCAATCTGATTACGATTGAAACTTAAGATGGTGGTTCCCTACATACCAAGGATTCGCCCGTGACGTCCGTGGGCTATAGACATGTGATACTGATTTAAGCTGTCAAGAGACACGTGATTTTCGAATTCTATTTAATTGGATATACGCTGAACGTTTGATGTTTTCTACAAGGCCGCTGAAGTTATGACGATTAATGAGGCAGGTATGGTTTGAAGCAGCAATGTGTCACGTTAACATCAGTATAGTAAGTGTTTTGTGATAATACGTCTTACAACATCGTTTCCCATTAGCTACGAATTGATCTCGATTGTGTATAAGTAGCGATTGTGAGGCATTTTTAACCTTCCTAACGGTATAATTACGTCTCTATATACTGTGCGAAAATTCCCAGGAAAAAAGACTTTCCTACAACCATGAAAACAGTAGCATGTCGTAGGAAACAACATTATGTGTGGCGCGAAGCAATCTGTAAATGGGCAAAGGTAACAAGTGAATCTCCACCAACACTGCAATGGCATACACATCGCTTTCGCTTCTGATATATATCTGTCCTGCTCCTGACGATGAATTATAAATGTAGCTATATTTCATACCTAAATCTACTGAACAGAATCAAAGCTGCCGCCTTCGAAAACGATAGGATCAGCCGACAGTTTACGTACTGTGTATATATGTCATATGAAATACAAGTATTTGACATCTACAGACACAGTCACTCTATGCCGCGTTGGTGTGTACCGCTTAAGTCAATACAAAAGCCACAAGTAGATAACGATTTTTAATATAAATTTTGATTTCGATGCAGTAGATGCAAACAATTAATTAGAATGCATTATACAGCTGTTTCGTCATTCTAGGAGCCGTCAGTGATGTTAAATCATACAGCTGTTTCGTCATTCTAGGAGCCGTCAGTGATGTTACATCATACATCTGTTTCGTCATTCTAGGAGCCGTCAGTGATGTTAAATCATACAGCTGTTTCGTCATTCTAGGAGCAGTCAGTGATGTTACATCATACATCTGTTTCGTCATTCTAGGAGCCGTCAGTGATGTTACATCATACATCTGTTTCGTCATTCTAGGAGCCGTCAGTGATGTTACATCATACATCTGTTTCGTCATTCTAGGAGCCGTCAGTGATGTTACATCATACATCTGTTTCGTCATTCTAGGAGCCGTCAGTGATGTTACATCATACATCTGTTTCGTCATTCTAGGAGCCGTCAGTGATGCTACATCATACAGTTGTTTCGTCATTCTAGGAGTCGTCAGTGATGCTACATCATACAGCTGTTTCGTCATTCTAGGAGCCGTCAGTGATGCTACATCATACAGCTGTTTCGTCATTCTAGGAGCCGTCAGTGATGTTACATCGTACAGCTGTTTCGTCATTCTAGGAGTCGTCAGTGATGCTACATCATACAGCTGTTTAGTCCTTCTAGGGGTCGTCAGTGATGTTACATCATACAGCTGTTTCATCATTCTAGGAGTAGTCAGTGATGCTACATCATAGAGCTGTTTCGCCTTTTTAGGGTTCGGCAGTGATGCTACATGCTGCAGCTGTTTCGTCCTTCTAGGAGTCGTCAGTGATGCAACATCATACATCTAGGAGTCGTAAGTGATACTACAGGCCTATTTTTATATGAAATGTCAAATTTTATAGATTAATTCTATGATAGTTTTTGTGGGATTTTCGCCGACGTTTCTATGTTGTTATCTCACCGTTAACACGAATACAACGAGTATTTTGATATTGAATGTTTTCACTCAGTAATTTCTATTAATTCTAATGTCTTAAATGCGTGGAGTGGCGGGATGTTCTAGTACCAGGATATGATATAATTGACACAAATTAGACTTCTTAAGCCACAGTCCTCCTCAAACTCGGCAATTAAGCCGCAATCCTCCTCAAACTCGGCTATTAAGCCGCAGTCCTCCTCAAATTTGGCAATTAAGCCGCAGTCCTCAAACTTGGCAATTAAGCCGTAGTCCTCCTCAAACTCGGCAACTCACGAAAGTTGAGCTGGCAAACAAGGGAGAGGATACCATCAACATCAGTAATATTTTTCACCAAAAATCTGTCGAAACTTACATCCTACTTAATTTCCGATACAGAAAGATCCCTGCGATTTCCCACAGTTATTCCATCACTTCTAAACTCGTCTACATCTGTATGTGATGACCTAAGAGCTACTTCTCCTTTGGCGTGTTCTTCTCCTTAATATTATCAAAAGGACACAGAGTAACTGGTGATTCAAACATGATCCAAAATGATTTCCATGAAGGAAGTGAAGTTCATCCCTTCGAATGTTCAAGATAATCGTGGATTCCACGGAAAAGTCTCCTCCCAGAGAATGGGTGAAAGGTGAGCATGTTACTCTGGATTCTCTATCATATAGATTTAACTAATTTAATATATCATTCTTAAAACACAAGTCTGTATTCCTTGGTTCTGATGTAAAACTCGCACCAATTTGCATAATAAATATACAACTGTATCTGCAAATAGTATATTTCCTGGACGCAAGAACTAGGCTTGGCCGATAGCGACTGAGACCCTATCAAATATTTCCAAAGAAAACAAGCTAGAAGATCACGCTGTAATTAATGTTGACAATTTCAAATGAATGCCATGTGTCCCACTATTTGAAAGAAATAAAGCATGGCATACAGGTGAAAAAATGGACTGATCGGCTGCTAAACTGATATGATTGCTACACAGTAGTATCGGAGGGATGCATGTCGACAAGACTGAAATGTCTTTGAACAACTGTACGAAAATGTCCCGTCATTGCATCATCAGCAAAACGCACGACGTATATTGGTTTTTTAATTTTCAAAATAAGCAACCTCGATATATCAATTCTAAAGCTCTCTGTATCGTATTTATGTACAATAGAAAAACCATGAACAAACCTACAACAGCTCGTCCTAAAGGATGCTTTAATACACGCAAACATTATTTGATGAAGGTTTAGATATAAACTTTATTTTACAACAACTGCAAAACAAACTATCGGCTTATACCAATGACTCTTGTTGGCTCGATGGGAAGCATGAGAGGGGTCTTATAGCAGGGAACCGGAGATTCGGACAAAAAGCCATGTTGTCGGCTACCTATACCTATACACGTTCGCCGGAGGAATCGAACCCCAGAGAGGTGAAAAGTGAGTACGTTACCATTGCGCCAAAAACTACTCAAGATATACATTTTCGTATCTCAAGAAAGGATTATTAACTTGGAGTATTAAGGATCCTGCATCGCCTCTCCTCCAGTAATCAATCATTCCAAATTCTGTTCTCTAAAAAAAACATTAACATTTTCAATATGACTGACGGATTTTAAAACCAAAAAGGTTTAATTATCTTTATCGATCCCACAAATCAAAAGTAAAAAATTCGATTCTCAGGAATTCCGGAGAACAATACCGAGGACATCACCTCCAAGGTCATGGTTGCCGTCAGTGCTGCTGAAGTGGAACTGAACCTCACAGATGTGGAGAGATCCCATCACGTTGGGAAATCCAGACATCCCAGCAGCAGTCATACCTCACCTAAGTTAATACAAATTATCGTGCGGCTCAAATCGGTGGACGCGAGGTTCAAACCTCTTAAATCTAGCAAAACATTTCGCGACTGTCCAGAGTTCGCTGCTGTGTCTGTAAACGAGGACCTTACAAAGTACCGTAGTGAGTTTGCTTTTCACGCGAGAAAGTTGGTAAAATCGCGCCAAAATCTCATGGACCACTAATGGTAAAGTGATGCTGAAGGACAAATCTTTACGTGTTGTGCACATCCGTACTGTGACCGACCTCGTCCCGTTCGGTCCTGTTGTCGGCCATGTTGATGATCAGTCATTGTCTAGCACTATTGTTTCCCGGTAGATAGACTATACAGTAATGTTCACTATTCACTTGAACATATCATTATTTACCAACAAAGAAATTGGCTTTACTCTATTGTGTTGGGGAAAAAAACCCAAAAGACAGTATATTACAAGTCCATGTATGCAGTAATTGTGCTTGCCACAAATCTGTTGGTTTTATTACTGATTTCTTTCATACTTACAGGTAAAATTTGCTGAGATTAAATAATGTTCTTACTATCTAAAAATACCTTAGGTCCTAACAGTAGAGATGTTTTTTTCATCTCTCTTTTTCTTTCCATATTTCCCTTTCGAAATCACAGTAAAATAAATTTAGATGGTTTTATTGGTGATCCAATTTACAATGTACAATACCTGTTTACAAGTGAATTATGTATATTTGCTGAATTATTATATTATTTTCTTTCTTTCTTTCCTATTATTTACTATTTTTTTACATGATCTGTAATGAACCATTAATTTGCATAGCATGGCTGCTGACCTTCTCTGCCCATTTAGAATTATGCAACAGAATGTAGTATTCTACTTCCTTCCTTGCCAAGTCATCACATTTTCTAAGAGCTTTACCTCTTTTCACTTCTGCTAGCTTTTTCAAAGAATTACCCAATTTCAACGCAAGTGAAGCTTTGTCGAACTAAGGGCATCCCCTTTCTGTTTTTTCTGCCAAGCTATTACCATTGCAAAGTTTCTTGACAGCTGTTGTAATTTCATCAAAATTGGCTGGTTTTAGGATATCTGAATACATATTGGTAGAATTAGTGCCTCTCAACTGTTCTCGCAGCTTTTGTCTCACATTGGCTACTCTGGCAAGCCCAACCTTCTGAAACATATTTTAGCCTAAGAGAAGCAGGGAATTGTCACTTCTCATAACATCAAGTATTGTGTCAGCCTTGATACCCGATAACACATGTTCAGTGAAACATTTTTCTGGCCCACTGTATGTTACACTATCGAGAAGTAATCTTGCCGAGTATTTCACATGTGAACTCGTCAAATTTGGAGTAGTTCCTAACTCTGGGCATAACTTTGAATGTCTCCACAAGTCTTCTTTGAGGAAGAACCCAAAGCATTGTGGACAGGGTACAAAGTCCCCCTTTTCTCTTTCTGTTGAAGGTCGTCTGTTGACTATGAGAATCCCTTCTTTGCTGTCAGGACATTTTAAGTTGTGATGGAAATTTCCCTTGTTCCTTAATTTATATCATAATAACTGTCACTCTTTTGATCCTTTCTAGAGTGATAGAATTCTGGCTACATCCATTTCATGTGCATGTTTGTTTTCCATATGATTAGAAATTTTTACGAATAGGTCACCATAATACAGGCAGGTTTGTCATACACTCTCCCGCCTTTATCAGACTTTTTAGGAGCAGATACAACTGAAATAATGAAAATAGTCATTTACATATAAAATACCGGATACATTTGCCTAAAAGAATGGTTATAATAATGTTGTATTATGGCCCATTCCCCTGGGAACTGTTCTCCGATAGTGTTGTCTGGTAAGGAATAGTACCCGAAACTATCCCTAACCATACAACACCGTAAGAGAACAATTCACCGAAGGAAAGGGCTATAATAGCTTTAGTACATCACAAGACATTTTTGCAAATTAACACAGATTAATAAATACTTTTAAAATTTTTCTTCATTATATACCATAACAGTTGTTATTTTTGACGGGTTCTAATTAATTCTTTTATAGATAACTTATTGACTGTATTAACAGAGTGCAAATCATTTATCCTGCAAAACGTTGAAATTTGTGAAATCGGTGAAAATTTGGTCCAGCTAAATAAACAACTTTTACTGTACCCCTCTTAGCTTTGTTCCCGGGGTATAATAAGACATGGTTTTTATACTTTGAATGTAGAAGTGGTAATATAATTGTGAATATTATTTTATCACAAAATAAAATCATTTACAAAGCGAGTTTAATTTGTAGTTGAAACAGGAGCCACAATTTTCTCCAAAGACCAACAACAATTTTGAAAGAAAGTCTTTACTGGAATTCAATCCAGGAACGAACAGTGAGTGAGTTGAGGCATCAGTGATTTGTACAATTTAATCATAACTCAATATTCTTAATAAACATGAGCATACAGGGTTAGCTTTTAAAACTGAATATAACTTTGTTGTTTATATTTCCTTAATAAGTTTATGACCTCATGGCTAGGAAGTAAAATATATACCAAGATTGCTGTTTTTTTTTAGTTGTTTGGCATCCTCTTCAACCATAATATTTTCTGTATTGATGTCAGTTTGATGTCAGTTGGTTCAGTGGCTCTTAAGAGGAATTTGAAAAACATTTAGTTAATCAGAGACCAGGGCAGCCTTGTCTGTTAGATTGTCTTGAAAAAAAAACAAGAGGCCAATGGCCACAGCGCTCACTGGTTTGTGATTAATTCAATAGTCAGTAACCGCAGTCTTGCATATCAACTTGGATGTATGCAATCACCAATCATCAAATAGCCAATAACTGATCAATAATTGATTACTGACCAACAAAATTATCAATAGGGCGATGGATAGTTGATAAAAAACTGATAATTAATTATAATTAATTAATAATAACTGACCAATACATGTGATTAATAAATAACCATAAAAGACAATGTTCTATTAAACATTTAGCAACCAAGAAATCTGATAAATTATACAAAAATGTCAAACAAATATCATTTTCAGAGTTGTCCCTTGGACACTAATGTGAATTTGTACCCATGGCCACAACACTTCCCCAGCTTTTACTGATAAGGCAGTCTTTTCAGGCCAGCTGTTCCAGTTAGAACACACACCAACAAAATGTTGACCATAGAAATAATTTATGTTTTAATATTAAATATATACACATCATTGATAAGATCAGTATATTAGGGATAATTGCTGGTCAAGTACAATTAATATATGAATATATAAAGGCACATACATGTATCCAAAATTTGTTTCAAACCTATTGTTCAGGAAGAGCAGACGACATATTGATCCAATGAAAGCTGCCCTATTTATAGAGATTCTATATATATAATATAGATACTGTCGGTACATACTTTTAGTTGCTCAATATCTTTGTTCATACTTTATTACAGCACATCAAATGTTAACTTGCACATCTACACCTTGAAACATACAACGGTGCAAATTTTCAGCCCTATAAACTTTCTAAGTCCAGCAAAACCATGTCTACCAACTTTTAAACCATCAGTCCCAAGTGGCAGCTACTCGAATCCATCGCAAAATCTATTGGTAAAGATGAAAAGTTTGATCTCTGACCTTGACCTTTGGTCATCTGACTCCTTACTTAACTCTGATCAACTTTCCTTCACCATGCCATACTTGTGAAAGAGACATCACAAAAGAGTTCTACCATATTTTTGTGTAGGGCCCTAATAACACTTTGTTGGAACATCATACTTAGTACAAGGGGCCCATGGGCCTTTACACTCATCTGACAATATTAAGATCCACTATTTTGTACGTAGTGTATAATTTTTAAGGGGTTTGGAAAAGTTGTTGAAGATTTTAAGATATTCGAGTAGGGTGACCTAGAAATTGGGTCATGAACATACATTTGAACATAATTGCTAGCCCTTCATCTCAGCATGCTACAGGCCTAAAAACTTGTATACTTGGTCTTTGGTTACTGAGAAGAAGTTGTTTGAAGATTCTAACATATATGACACCTTTCATATTGAAAGTGAGTCAAGGTCATTCACTTGAACAAGCTTTGTAGCACTTCATTCCTGCATGCCATGGATTCAATAACCGTTTCCTGGGCCTCATGGTTATTAAGAAAAACTTGGTAGAAGATTTTAACATATTTGATCCCTGTGACCTTGAAAGCAGGTCAAGGTGATTAGTTTGAACAAAACATGGTAGTCCTTCATCCCAGCTTGTTAAAGATCCAATATAAAAACCCTGGGCCTTTTGGTTATTGAAAAGAAGTTGTGTGAAGATTTTAACATATTTGACTTATGCGACCTTGAAAAACAATAGCTGCCATGGTTGCCATTTTAGAGATTTTATATAGACCTAAAATAACAGTACTTAGTAAGGACCATTTCAGGATCATTTCAGGCAAGTTTCAGCTCAATCCCACTGGTAGTCTTTAAGAAGTTTAAAATATGAAAGGCTTATAGACAACACATGACACCGGACGAACACGATAATTATAGGTCATCCTGGCCTTTTGGCTCAGTGGTTCCTAAAATTAAGTTTAATATGTCTCAGCCAAAAGGCCATCTTGGATTTTTGAATCATATATACCAAGTTTTAAGTCAACCAATTTAGTGATTCTAAAGAAGTTTAAAAGTAAATGTTTAAATAACATAAGACACCAAATGAAGAACGATTGAAATAGCTCATGGACACATGAGCAAAAAGGTTCATAGTTTTTTGATGGTGCAATGACAGCACATGGCTTTTAATCTTGTTTCTAGAAATGAATTTTCAAAATGGCTGCCTACCAAAAATACTGACAAGCAATTAGCAGACCTGAAATGTAACAACACTTTGATCTTACAAGATACTGGAGTGCTGAACATTTGTGTGAAGTTTCATTAAAAATCCGTCCTGTCCTTTTTGAGTTTACACAATGAATTAGTGATTTATAAACATCTTACCATCCTCTTCTTAGAAGCCACTACTGTTGATACTGCAGTAACATCGTTATCATTTCCACTGAAATCAACAACAAATGACAATGTGTATGCCTGTTGATACTGCAGTCACATCGTTATCATTTCCACTGAAATCAACAACAAATGACAATGTGTATGCCTGTTGATACTGCAGTCATATCGTTATCATTTCCACTGAAATCAACAACATATGACAATTTGTATGCCTGTTGATACTGCAGTCACATCGTTATCATTTCCACTGAAATCAACAACATATGACAATTTGTATGCCTGTTGATACTGCAGTCACATCGTTATCATTTCCACTGAAATCAACAACAGATGACAATTTTTTATGCCTGTAGATACTGCAGTCACATCGTTATCATTTCCACTGAAATCAACAACAAATGACAATGTGTATGCCTGTTGATACTGCAGTTATATCGTTATCATTTCCACTGAAATCAACAACATATGACAATTTGTATGCCAGTAGATACTGCAGTCACATCGTTATCATTTCCACTGAAATCAACAACATATGACAATTTGTATGCCAGTAGATACTGCAGTCACATCGTTATCATTTCCACTGAAATCAACAACAGATGACAATTTGTATGCCAGTAGATACTGCAGTCACATCGTTATCATTTCCACTGAAATCAACAACATATGACAATTTGTATGCCAGTAGATACTGCAGTCACATCGTTATCATTTCCACTGAAATCAACAACATATGACAATTTGTATGCCTGTTGATACTGCAGTCACATCGTTATCATTTCCACTGAAATCAACAACATATGACAATTTGTATGCCAGTAGATACTGCAGTCACATCGTTATCATTTCCACTGAAATCAACAACATATGACAATTTGTATGCCAGTAGATACTGCAGTCACATCGTTATCATTTCCACTGAAATCAACAACAGATGACAATTTGTATGCCAGTAGATACTGCAGTCACATCGTTATCATTTCCACTGAAATCAACAACATATGACAATTTGTATGCCAGTAGATACTGCAGTCACATCGTTATCATTTCCACTGAAATCAACAACATATGACAATTTGTATGCCTGTTGATACTGCAGTCACATCGTTATCATTTCCACTGAAATCAACAACATATGACAATTTGTATGCCAGTAGATACTGCAGTCACATCGTTATCATTTCCACTGAAATCAACAACATATGACAATTTGTATGCCTGTTGATACTGCAGTCACATCGTTATCATTTCCACTGAAATCAACAACAAATGACAATTTGTATGCCAGTAGATACTGCAGTCACATCGTTATCATTTCCACTGAAATCAACAACATATGACAATTTGTATGCCAGTAGATACTGCAGTCACATCGTTATCATTTCCACTGAAATCAACAACATATGACAATTTGTATGCCAGTAGATACTGCAGTCACATCGTTATCATTTCCACTGAAATCAACAACAGATGACAATTTGTATGCCAGTAGATACTGCAGTCACATCGTTATCATTTCCACTGAAATCAACAACAGATGACAATTTGTATGCCAGTAGATACTGCAGTCACATCGTTATCATTTCCACTGAAATCAACAACATATGACAATTTGTATGCCAGTAGATACTGCAGTCACATCGTTATCATTTCCACTGAAATCAACAACATATGACAATTTGTATGCCAGTAGATACTGCAGTCACATCGTTATCATTTCCACTGAAATCAACAACAGATGACAATTTGTATGCCAGTAGATACTGCAGTCACATCGTTATCATTTCCACTGAAATCAACAACAGATGACAATTTGTATGCCAGTAGATACTGCAGTCACATCGTTATCATTTCCACTGAAATCAACAACATATGACAATTTGTATGCCAGTAGATACTGCAGTCACATCGTTATCATTTCCACTGAAATCAACAACAGATGACAATTTGTATGCCAGTAGATACTGCAGTCACATCGTTATCATTTCCACTGAAATCAACAACAGATGACAATGTGTATGCCTGTTGATACTGCAGTCATATCGTTATCATTTCCACTGAAATCAACAACATATGACAATGTGTATGCCTGTTGATACCATGATTCCTGTGATTTATATTGGATATTGATTTTGAGTTTAGCTAATTTACCATGGAATCCGAAATAACTTGCTTACGTCTGTTTATATTTATACACATGGTATACAGCTGACATATAATGATAATCTTTTTATGTAAAAAAGTGTGAAAAAGAAAAAATCTGATGGTTTTCAATGACTACCACAATTATTTCACTTGTATGGCAATTTATCATATACTTAATAATAGATGCTGCATTTCCATCCAAATCTGATATGGCTGAATTCAAGTGACCCATATCAGACCCATATCAGACCCATATCACACCCATATCAGACCATATCAGACCCATATCAGACCCATATCAGACCCATATCACACCCATATCAGACCCATATCAGACCCATATCAGACCCATATCACACCCATATCAGACCCATATCAGACCCATAGCAGACCCATAGCAGACCCATATCAGACCCATATCACACCCATATCACACCCATATCAGACCCATATCAGACCCATATCACATCCATATCAGACCCATAGCAGACCCATATCACACCCATATCACACCCATATCAGACCCATATCAGACCCATATCAGACCCATATCACATCACAGTTTATTTCTACTACTAAAGTTATTTTTGGGTTTATTTTTTAGTTTTCACGATGCCATTTCCTTTGTATAGCGTGTATTTTGCTTGCTGGGTTTGTTTCCACGACATTCAGTAAGCAAGCAGGTATCTTGCTTGTCGCCTTAATTATAATTATCATTCTCGCATTCTAGTAGGCCGATTGTCAACTAGATCATAAGTTGACTTCTTGGGTCGGTTTAACGATATTATCAAGTTTGGGTATGCTTGTAGAGGAGGTATCTGGCTTGTCACGTTAGTTTTCATGATGTTATGCGTTTGAGCATGCTCATAAAATATATATTCGGACTGGTGGGTTAGACTTTACTTCTTTTTCAGAAGTGAATAATATGATAAAATCCTTATCACATACCATATCAGCCGTCAGTCTGTTATTTTAGGGTCTTGGGCTGATTTGTAAACAAAACTGGATTTCATAAGGGCTTATTTACAATTGCTACTGTTTCTGTTTTCAAATAAAAATTGATTTTGTGTCTTGACTTTTAACTGCATGAACATTGATAATTGTAATTCGAAAATGACGGAGTCCAAAATACATGTATATAAAGATAATGGTTAAAGTCGTTTTAACAAAATACCCATATTAGTACTTAATCAAGAGCATGATTTAACGGAGGTATGAACTGAATTTGAAGGCAATCTGAATGTCCTGCGCTTAAGAAGTTACAGCCTATTCTTAAAATCTGTCAAATTTTTATGTCTAATTATCCCCCCCAAACTGCATTCATTTAATGAAATCTTCCTGATTTTTGCTGCATTCAGATGTACACCATGTGCATTAAATATACAAAAATTGGCTGATGGAGTGTCTTTTGTCCATGGGGGTGGGCAAGACCCAGGAGATCAACTCTAACATTACAATACTTAACCTGCTTACAGCACAATATTTGATTATGGGGTGGGGACAGTGACTGTTTAAAAGTTGTAACACCAAAATAATCTTTGGGGTGTTATGTCATTTGTTTGCAAGTGCAACGTCATTAGTTGCGATCTATATTTGAAAATTGTCACTTATTGCGTAATGTTGTTGATCAGAAAAACTTGAAATGTGCCTTTGTTTCGCTTGATAAAAAAAGTTTTTGACAGAGTAAATTATAACTTTTTATTTAAAGTGCTTAAAGCTTATAACTTTGGCCCTGAATTAATTAAGTGGGTCATTATCTTATATAAGGATGTTGTGTCTTCTGTTATTGTTAATGGGTTTATATCTGACCCTTTCCCTATCACTCGTGGTGTAAAGCAAGGCTGTAGTTTATCTCCTCTTCTATAATTTTTGGTTTTGGAACCCTTTGCTAAAATAAAAAGTCCGTGATGATCCCGAAATAATTGATGTTAAGCTTCCGGGTTCCTCTCAGTCAGCTAAAATTTCCCTTTATGCTGTTGATAGTACTGGTATTTGCTGTACAGATTCGTCTATTCAAAAACTGTTTTACTGGTGTGATTTATACGGCATAGCGTCAGGGGCTAATTTGAATAGGCAGAAAACTAGGTGTATTTGCCTTGGGAAATGGAAATCTCATTCTGATCATCTTTTTGGAATTAGTTGAAAAACATAAGATTTGTGGGATTTTGTTTGGGAATAACATTTCCCCTGACGATATTTGGCAGCCAGTCTTTCGGAAATTTTCAAGGACCTATGTGGAAAATGCGAAATTTATCTCTGACTCAAAAATTTATTATCAGAAAGGTCCTTGCCTGTAGCAAAATATATTATGTTGGTACTATCCTCTTAATACCACTGCATTATTTGGACCTTTTCCAGAGAACACTGTTGAGATTTTTATGGAACTCAAAGTCGGAGCGACTTGCGCGCACCGCAGCTTATGGGCCCTCCCACTAGTGGTGGACTTGGTATTGTTGATATTAAAACTAAACTTCAAGCCTTTTACTTGAAGCATTGTCAGAATTTTGTTTCAAAGATACAGTGGTCAAATGGCGGTTTTTTTACTTTGTACTGGCTCTATCTAGAATTTCTTGAATATTTCACACGGTTTGACAATAACTTTGGTGTTGAGGCTTCAGGGCGCTGTACATTTTGTGATGAATTTGAGACCTTTTCTCACCTTTTTTATAAATCGTCATTTATCCAGCCTCTAGTATCATTAGTTAATTCCTGGGTACACCAGATCTCAGAGAATAAGGTCCCCACTGATTCGGCTCTTCGGCTTTTCCACTCCCCGGTTACTCTCACTCTAAAAATAAAGTCCCTTGTTCTCCTCCTAGTGGCAGAATCGTTATCCTCCATTTGGCATATTCGTTGCATTAAAAAAATGATAAAAGGCTCCCACATCTGATTCTCTCGTCTGCCACTTTCTCAGTAATATCATTCTTCGTATAAAGTCCGATTTCACCCGACTCCCCAAAACCACTTTCCCCGAGTATTGGTATACTACGAATATTTTTTATGCTATTCAAGACGAGGAGTTAGTAATAAATCTTCCTCTAGCTGTGTAACTTTCATGCTTTACCTCATTCTTTGTATTAATCTATCCCTTTAATAATTGATTATTGTTACCAGGTTTACATTGTATGACTATCGTTTTACTATATATTTTGTGTCTTCCTATAGCTATTGTTACTGTTTTATAATCGTGTTATTATTTAAGAGTAATTAAAAAAGTACAAATATTGTCCATCGTAGTTGTCAGGAATAATTATACCTTACCGGGGCTACCGGTTGTCCATCCGTAGCTGGCGTCATTAGGGCATGTCCTATGACGTTTTTACCTGTATATACTGAATAAAATTTTATGAAACAAAAAAAGGTTGTCACATGTACAAAGCTCCCTAAAAGAGTACTCCGCTTGGGCCCATTGCTAATCGCTTCTATAAATGCAGTCGTGCCATATGAGGTACGGTATACTGAGGTTTCGCACACTGTTCCGTTTTCTTGTGAATACATGTTAAACGTGTCTTTATTTCATGGTATTTATGAATGAATTTCCGTTATTGTCTATGCAAAAAGTTTATCTATTTGAAGATGTGTGATTACAAAAGGTTCTATCTTTAATTCGTTAATTGCATCCTGTCGATATAATGTCTGATCTAGGGCGCCTTAGTATGAATGTCAAGATTAAATAATTCAGATTGGTCTATGTAGACATGTTTGATATAACCTCGAGAAATAGGTGATCATGACAGGTACTTGTTTTCAGCTAATATAAATAGACTTCTCGGACAGTGGAAGAAAGTCGGTACGTATCCAGTTTCGAACAAAATGTTATAATGCAATTTATATCAAATGATATCTTATGTGGAGAGAGAGGGGGGGAGAGAGAGGGGGGAGGGAGGGGAGAAGGGACAGAACTACTACAGATTGCTGTAACAACTTGTATAGTGGAAAAAATCTAGATATGTGCCGAATGCAAAAAATTATCCATGATTCTCAAAGGCTCGATTTACGGTGGTGAGATAAAGTCATGAATATGCAAAAGTTACTATTTCAAGATGTCGACGTAATCTGAATGATTTTGGCGCACAGAATCCGAAAATACGTGTCTGAAATGTGGGGAACGAAAATATTCCTCACAAACCGAACTTTCCTCGAAACGTTGGTCTAAAATCACATAGAAGTCCTCACATGCCTTACATCTCGGGTACTCCCCCCCCCCCCCCTCTCTCTCTCTCTCTCTCTCTCTCTCTCTCTCTCTCTCTCTCTCTCTCTCTCTCACACACACACACACATTCATTACATCAAATATGTTATCAATGCTTAGCTACAAGTATTATGTTGTCACCTGCTTGTCACTCTATATTAGGAGACAGATTTATATAAGTGATGTTATACTTTTTTTCTGAATCCTATTTATATTTGTAATAATGATGTACTATTATGACACGTATGAAATAAATAAAATATGTTTAAACTAAAAGTAAAAATTGTGAAAATTGATCTTTTCCATAACCTACCCTGAAATTAAAACATCGCATCTGTTTATTAACAAAGAATTCTGGTTCCTATTGCTCGTGTTACGTTTACGCTCTGAAGACTGACGGCACAATATACAGAAATATAGTGTTTGTTTAATCATCTGTGAGGTAAAACCTAGACGAAGGTGACAATTCACCGAATCAAATGTCATTTTCGGTGAAAACGTTAGCTGATCGTTTGCTGAAACGCTATAAATGGTACACAACATTGTTAGGATGTAAACAAGTTCGGTTTTATGATATTTGCTGCCTTGATGCTGCTCCGCATATCGACTTAAACTGTCGACATTGCTATACTCTGCAGATAAATAGAAGCGCAAATTGTCAGTTCCAAAAGCTTGAAATACCAAGCATGTTTTATATTCGGCAACTTGTCACTAGATATAATAAATAAGTAGGTATTTATATTTTTAAAAAATCCTATTTATACACTTATGACCGTAGCGACAACAGATATGAGTGCACCCGGACTAAACGACATTATCAGATCACACGCGGACATTGTACAAGGTTCACTTGACGAAATACACGTTACATTATTAAAATCATTTAAATTCCAATCGAAGCCTCGTCTTCATTTTCAAGCCGCCGTGTTTGTTGACACAAACGGGTCAGAGCATACGCGCGTTTGAAAGAGCTAGCATTGTAAAGCTTCTAATTGATCGTGCTCCAAACATGTTATTGTAAAATTTGATTTCGATTGTTTGCTTTTTTTTCTCTTTATCACTTTGATTAATTCAGTTTTTAAAAAAGGAAAAAAATAATGTTTTCCATCAAACAAATTTTCTTTTCATTTCAAAAATATGTATTACATTTAGCACTTTCCAAAATCAATATGGACGACGTGGAAAGTGATTTATTGCCAACGAGCATTTTCCTAGTTCAAAATAGAACACAACTTGGTGTAGTTTTACAAACACAAAGTAGATTTCTACAAAAACGTAAATGCACCTTTTTGAATATCAACAGCTTTATTGCATATCTATATCTCAGAAGTTCAAGATACTTCCGACATTTGTATTAAATACAGAAAAAATTAAACATAATGTTCCTTACGAACAAAATGTTTTAATCTTGATCTCCTACTCGTTGTTGATACGACACTGAGGTAACTACACTTATTTACATAACCTAATTAAATGCCAGTGTAAGTCCAGCGTTGTTGACATTTCAAATCGCTGACATTTCGGAAAACAATAACTTTATGTGTATTTACAGTTAAATGGCTCAGGGAACGATTTTTGTAATTTCCTCGACGGACATACACAGTCATGCCACAACAAATCTAACGGTAATGAACATCATCTTACGCCCTACTCCTTCTCTTACCAGCTTGTGTCATATATTTTGACAACTTACTAAAAGCTTTTCTGAAGTCAATAAAACAGCGAAACAGCTGTTTGCGTTCCTTAACTGTTCTGCTTATTTATTTAACGACAGAAATACTTTTCCTAAAACAAAAAAGTCTACAGCTTGAAGACAGTTGAGCAGATATCTACGCGTGTTAACCATCAACAGTGAAAGACGCTAAAATTTACGTTAAAATATCAACAAAGTATAATGTAAAGTATGTTTGGAAGGTCACACTAAAATCCGGACGGGTAGGATGACGCCACGCTCAACACCTCAATGTTGAACGTATCTTCCCTGACAGTGTGGAAGGAGCGCCCTCGTTTGTGTTTGTGTCCACTGTTGGGCGTCTGAAAGACGTCACTGTAGGATCTGATATATTTAACCAAAGTGTCCTGGGCTATGATATACAACTAATATTTCACTCACTAATGTATATTGAAGGCCTGCGGGACGCTGAACCTTCGCGGTTGAGTACAACATCTTAGTCCTTCCTAAACGACTATTGGGAAAATTCTCATTGGTTCAAAAGCTAGTACCACTAGATAACCCCCTCTGTCTTTAGCCACATTTTCTTCCGGAACTTGTCGTGCCGTTTTTGTGTTTACCAATCAGAATGACGTGTATGACGTCAATGTTGTTATTTATATCTTACTCCTGATAAAAAAGACTTCCAATTTGACTTCAGTGTTCTTGCTCTATGTTCCTCTCCAAACCGTGAAAAATAATTTTCTTTTTCTTTTTTCCTACATTTTCAGTACATTTGCACTGAATTGTCTTCCTGGTGCCCAGTAATAGCTATCTGTACGAATTCCATCTAGAGACGTTGGCGTCGATTGTAGTAATAAACATTTTTAAGACCTGTCATTTTCGAAATAGCCCACGGATAGTTCCGTAACATAACCATTCTCACGTTGTGTGACACGCTCGCTGTCTGCGGTCCTAGTTTCTCCAGTGGACTTATAACACAGTTTGCTGATGGTTATCACAAAGCTGTGCTTAAACTATAAACAATTGTTGCAGACAATAGGGAATGTTTATCATTATTGATATTTAAAACTTTAACACATCGACTTTGGACTGAAAAAAGACACACAAGTGAAGTTCAATACGAATTTAGAATTAAATAAAGTAGAGCCAAATAATTCATTAAACGTGTACAGTACATGAATATACTGTCTACATCATGACGAAATCTTAGACTTCAGGGTTCCTCAAAGGCCGGGGCTAAGGCATCCTCAATACTCCAGGGGTGCAGAGAACGAAAGTGATCGTAACACCTGGAACATGTCATGGCAAAATTGAAGGCATCATGAGCGACACCTTGTGGACAAGACGAAAAGACTAGTTTTATCCTTTGTTGTATATCAAACGAATCTCGAGGTCGCATTACGGCGTATTGCAATGGCTTTGGAGTTGGGTGTCGCTCTTTTGTAATCTTCAAAAGAGCGTATCAGTCTGTGATTGGTCAGTTTTTTTTCCTGAAATCAATCGAATTACTTTGCTCGTGCCATCCATGTTGCCAGGACATGTTCAAGGGGTGTAGAGAGTGAAAGTGATCATAACCCATGGAGTATCGAGGATGGTTCCAGGGGTGCAGAGAGCGAAATCGATCGTAACCCATGGAGTATCGAGGATGGTTCCAGGGGTACAGAGAGCGAAAGTGATCGTAACCCAAGGAGTATCGAGGATGGTTCCAGGGGTACAGAGAGCGAAAGTGATCGTAACCCAAGGAGTATCGGGGATGATTCCAGGGGTGCAGAGAGCGAAAGTGATCGTTACCCATGGAGTATCGGGGATGGTTCCATGGGTACAGAGAGCGAAAGTGATCGTAACCCATGGAGTATCGAGGATGGTTCTAGGGGTACAGAGAGCGAAAGTGATCGTTACCCATGGAGTATCGAGGATGGTTCCAGGGGTACAGAGAGCGAAAGTGATCGTTACCAATGGAGTATCGAGGGTGGGGCTAGGACAGAGTCTGTATTCAAGACAGATTTGTCGTCGTCTTGTCTTTATCATTGGTATGCCGATAACAAACACATTTGCCTTGTTATTAGCCTACAAGATCACTGCAACGCGACACAGAAAGTCTCGAAGCTTGCCTTACTGGCAGTAGTATCTGGATGATAAACACCAAGATGCTTAAGCTTATTCAAAGAAAGATGGAACTAATCCGTAACTATCATCAAACATAGCTCTCCAGCTAAAAAGGGCCACTACTGAGACAGTCCGAGAATCTCATATGTACACACCGATAGTTCACGGGATGTTGAGAGGAAGGAAAATACATTTATTGTAACCAGATAAGGAATATATATACAGCTTATCACTAAACATACATGCAGGGGCTTTGTGCATTCACTTGTAGTATAGTTATCCATTACATTTGAGTAGAGCTGATACAATCATTAGCCGTCAGAAGGAAACCGAGGACAGCAGGTCTCTGCAGCAGGCCCGGTAAGCCGTAGTAGAGAGAACATAACATCAGCGTTCTATTCATTAAGCATTGGTAAACTGTATGATAAAGGACATATACAAATAATGTACAAATACCACACTTAAAATGTTAATAATTGTCCAGGAAATTTGTAACCTTCATCGTCCGTCATGGACGCTGCAATCGGACACAGAATCCTTTTCATTTGTTGCTAAAATCTCATGCCCTGTGCCTCGGAATGGTAACAGACTTTGTATCCCGTACATACATCACCTACATATGTATCCAGTACATGTCACCTACATATATATCCAGTACATGTGACCTACATATGTATCCAGTACACATCACCTACATATGTATCCAGATCCAGTACACATCACCTACATATGTATCCAGTACACATCACCTACATATGTATCCAGTACACATCACCTACATATGTATCCAGTACACATCACCTACATATGTATCCAGTACACATCACCTACATATGTATCCAGTACATACATCACCTACATATGTATCTAGTACATGTCACCTACATATGTATCAAGTACATACATCACCTACATATGTATCCAGTATCCAGTACATGTCACCTACATATGTATCCAGTATATACATTACCTACATATGTATCCAGTACATACATCACCTACATATGTATCCAGTACACATCACCTACATATGTATCCAGTACATACATCACCTACATATGTATCCAGTACACATCACCTACATATGTATCCAGTACATACATCACCTACATATGTATCCAGTACATAAATCACCTACATATGTATCCAGTACATGTCACCTACATATGTATCCAGTACATACATCACCTACATATGTATCTAGTACATGTCACCTACATATGTATCCAGTACATACGTCACCTACATATGTATCCAGGACATACATCACCTACATATGTTTACAGTACACATCACCTACATATGTATCCAGTACATACATCACCTACATATGTATCCAGTACATACATCACCTACATATGTATCCAGTACACATCACCTACATATGTATCCAGTACATACATCACCTACATATGTATCCAGTACACATCACCTACATATGTATCCAGTACATACATCACCTACATATGTATCCAGTACAGTATCCAGTACATCACCTACATATGTATCATCACCTACATATGTATCAGTACATCACCTACATATGTATCCAGTACATACATCACCTACATATGTATCCAGGACATACATCACCTACATATGTATCCAGTACATAAATCACCTACATATGTATCCAGTACATACATCACCTACATATGTATCCAGTACATGTCACCTACATATGTATCAGATGTATCCAGTACATGTCACCTACATATGTATCCAGTATCAGTACATGTCACCTACATATGTATCCAGTACATACGTCACCTACATATGTATCCAGGACATACATCACCTACATATGTATCCAGTATATGTCACCTACATATGTATCCAGTACATGTCACCTACATATGTATCCAGTACACATCACCTACATATGTATCAAGTACATACGTCACCTACATGTATGTATCACCTACATATGTATCATACATCACCTACATATGTATCCAGTACATACATCACCTACATATGTATCGAGTACATGTCACCTACATATGTATCCAGTACATACATCACCTACATATGTATCCAGTATCCAGTACATGTCACCTACATATGTATCCAGTACACATCACCTACATATGTATCCAGTACATACGTCACCTACATATGTATCCAGGACATACATCACCTACATATGTATCCAGTACATGTCACCTACATATGTATCCAGTACATACATCACCTACATATGTATCCAGTACACATCACCTACATATGTATCCAGTACATGTCACCTACATATGTATCCAGTACATACATCACCTACATATGTATCTAGTACATGTCACCTACATATGTATCCAGTACATACATCACCTACATATGTATCCAGTACACATCACCTACATATGTATCCAGTACATACGTCACCTACATATGTATCCAGTACATGTCACCTACATATGTATCCAGTACATGTCACCTACATTTGTATCCAGTACACGTCACCTACATATGTATCTAGTACATGTCACCTACATTTGTATCCAGTATATACATCACCTACTTATGTATCCAGTACATGTCACCTACATATGTATCCAGTATATACATTACCTACATATGTATCCAATACATATATCACCTATATATGTATCCAGTACATGTCACCTACATATGTATCCAGTATATACATTACCTACATATGTATCCAATACATATATCACCTATATATGTATCCAGTACATGTCACCTACATATGTATCCAGTACATGTCACCTACATATGTATCTAGTACATGTCACCTACATTTGTATCCAGTACACATCACCTACATATGTATCCAGTACACATCACCTACATATGTATCCAGTACATGTCACCTACATATGTATCCAGTACATACATCACCTACATATGTATCCAGTACACATCACCTACATATGTATCCAGTACATGTCACCTACATATGTATCACCTACATATGTATCCAGTACATGTCACATGTCACCTACATATGTATCCAGTATATGTCACCTACATTTGTATGCAGTACACGTCACCTACATATGTATCTAGTACATGTACATGTACATATGTATCCAGTACATACCTGTTGTCAGTTCTACTGTAAACACTGGGAGTCTGTGACATTGTAACTGTTGTCAGTTCTACTGTAAACACTGTACAGTAACTGTGTGACATTGTAACTGTGGTCTTCTACTGTAAACACTGGGTGTGTGTCTGTGACATTGTAACTGTGTCTGTGACATTGTAACTGTTGTCAGGTCTACTGTAAACACTGGGTGTCTGTGACATTGTAACTGTTGTCAGTTCTACTGTAAACACTGGGAGTCTGTGACATTGTAACTGTTGTCAGGTCTACTGTAAACAATTGGTGTCTGTGACATTGTAACTGGCCAGTTCTATTGTAATCACTGGGAGTCTGTGACATTGTAACTGTTGTGTAAACAGGGAGTCTACTGTAAACACTGGGTAGTCTGTGACATTGTAACTGTGGTAGTTCTACTGTAAACACTGGGTCTGTGACATTGTAACTGTGACAGTTGTGTACACTGTTCTGTGACATTGTAACTGTGTCTACTGTAAACACTGGGAGTCTGTGACATTGTAACTGTGGCCAGTTCTATTGTAAACACTGGGGGTCTGTGGCATTGTAACTGTTGTCAGGTCTACTGTAAACACTGGGAGTCTGTGGCATTGTAACTGTGGGTAGTTCTACTGTAAACACTGGGAGTCTGTGACATTGTAACTGTGGCCAGTTCTACTGTAAACACTGGGTGTCTGTGACATTGTAACTGGCCAGTTCTACTGTAAACACTGGGAGTCTGTGACATTGTAACTATGGCCAATTCTACTGTAAACACTGGGAGTCTGTGACATTGTAACTGTTGTCAGCTCTACTGTAAACACTGGGTGTCTCTGACATTGTAACTGGCCAGTTCTACTGTAAACACTGGGAGTCTGTGACATTGTAACTGTGGCCAGTTCTACTGTAAACACTGGGAGTCTGTGACATTGTAACTGTGGCCAGTTCTACTGTAAACACTGGGAGTCTGTGACATTGTAACTGTTGTCAGTTCTACTGTAAACACTGGGAGTCTGTGACATTGTAACTGTTGTCAGGTCTACTGTAAACACTGGGAGTCTGTGGCATTGTAACTGTGGGTAGTTCTACTGTAAACACTGGGAGTCTGTGACATTGTAACTGTGGGTAGTTCTACTGTAAACACTGGGAGTCTGTGACATTGTAACTGTGGCCAGTTCTACAGTAAACACTGGGAGTCTGTGACATTGTAACTGTGGGTAGTTCTACTGTAAACACTGGGAGTCTGTGACATTGTAACTGTGGGTAGTTCTACTGTAAACACTGGGAGTCTGTGACATTGTAACTGTTGTCAGTTCTACTGTAAACACTGGGAGTCTGTGACATTGTAACTGTTGTCAGTTCTACTGTAAACACTGGGAGTCTGTGACATTGTAACTGTTGTCAGTTCTACTGTAAACACTGGGAGTCTGTGACATTGTAACTGTTGTCAGGTCTACTGTAAACACTGGGTGTCTGTGACATTGTAACTGGCCAGTTCTACTGTAAACACTGGGAGTCTGTGACATTGTAACTGTTGTCACTGGGAGTCTGTGACACATTGTAACTGGAGAGTTCTACTGTAAACACTGGGAGTCTGTGACATTGTAACTGTTGTCAGTTCTACTGTAAACACTGGGAGTCTGTGACATTGTAACTGTTGTCAGTTCTACTGTAAACACTGTTGGTTCTACTCACTGTGACATTGTAACTGTTGTCAGTTCTACTGTAAACACTGGGAGTCTGTGACATTGTAACTGTTGTCAGTTCTACTGTAAACACTGGGAGTCTGTGACATTGTAACTGTAAACACTGGGAGTCTGTGACATTGTAACTGTAAAAACACTGGGAGTCTGTGACATTGTAACTGTTGTCAGTTCTACTGTAAACACTGTGTGTCTGTGACATTGTAACTGTGGCCAGTTCTACTGTAAACACTGGGAGTCTGTGACATTGTAACACTGGGAGTCTGTGACATTGTAACTGTTGTCAGTTCTACTGTAAACACTGGGAGTCTGTGACATTGTAACTGTTGTCAGTTCTACTGTAAACACTGGGAGTCTGTGACATTGTAACTGTTGTCAGTTCTACTGTAAACACTGGGAGTCTGTGACATTGTAACTGTTGTCAGGTCTACTGTAAACAATTGGTGTCTGTGACATTGTAACTGGCCAGTTCTATTGTAATCACTGGGAGTCTGTGACATTGTAACTGGAGAGTTCTACTGTAAACACTGGGAGTCTGTGACATTGTAACTGTGGCCAGTTCTACTGTAAACACTGGGAGTCTGTGACATTGTAACTGTGGCCAGTTCTACTGTAAACACTGGGAGTCTGTGACATTGTAACTGTTGTCAGGTCTACTGTTAACACTGGGAGTCTGTGGCATTGTAACTGTGGGTAGTTCTACTGTAAACACTGGGAGTCTGTGACATTGTAACTGTTGTCAGTTCTACTGTAAACACTGGGAGTCTGTGACATTGTAACTGTTGTCAGTTCTACTGTAAACACTGGGAGTCTGTGACATTGTAATTGTGGCCAGTTCTACTGTAAACACTGGGAGTCTGTGACATTGTAACTGTGGCCAGTTCTATTGTAAACACTGGGGGTCTGTGGCATTGTAACTGTTGTCAGGTCTACTGTAAACACTGGGAGTCTGTGGCATTGTAACTGTTGTCAGTTCTACTGTAAACACTGGGAGTCTGTGACATTGTAACTGTTGTCAGTTCTACTGTAAACACTGGGAGTCTGTGACATTGTAACTGTGGTCAGTCTACTGTAAACACTGGGAGTCTGTGACATTGTAACTGTGGGTAGTTCTACTGTAAACACTGGGAGTCTGTGACATTGTAACTGTTGTCAGTTCTACTGTAAACACTGGGAGTCTGTGACATTGTAACTGTTGTCAGTAAACACTCTATTGTAAACACTGTAAACACTGAGTCTGTGACATTGTAACTGTTGTCAGTTCTACTGTAAACACTGGGAGTCTGTGACATTGTAACTGTTGTCAGTTCTACTGTAAACACTGGGAGTCTGTGACATTGTAACTGTTGTCAGTTCTACTGTAAACACTGGGAGTCTGTGACATTGTAACTGTGGGTAGTTCTACTGTAAACACTGGGAGTCTGTGACATTGTAACTGTGGGAGTCTGTGACATTGTAACTGTCTACTGTAAACACTGGGAGTCTGTGACATTGTAACTGTGTGTCTACTGTAAACACTCTGTGACTGTAAACACTGGGAGTCTGTGACATTGTATCTGTGACATTGTAACTGTTGTCAGTTCTACTGTAAAGACTGGGAGTCTGTGACATTGTAACTGTGGCCAGTTCTACTGTAAACACTGGGAGTCTGTGACATTGTAACTGTGGGTAGTTCTACTGTAAACACTGGGAGTCTGTGACATTGTAACTGTTGTCAGTTCTACTGTAAACACTGGGAGTCTGTGACATTGTAACTGTGGCCAGTTCTACTGTAAACACTGGGAGTCTGTGACATTGTAACTGTGGGTAGTTCTACTGTAAACACTGGGAGTCTGTGACATTGTAACTGTGGGTAGTTCTACTGTAAACACTGGGAGTCTGTGACATTGTAACTATGGCCAGTTCTACTGTAAACACTCGGAGTCTGTGACATTGTAACTGTTGTCAGGTCTACTGTAAACACTGGGTGTCTGTGACATTGTAACTGTTGTCAGTTCTACTGTAAACACTGGGAGTCTGTGACATTGTAACTGTTGTCAGTTCTACTGTAAACACTGGGAGTCTGTGACATTGTAACTGTTGTCAGTTCTAATTTAAACACTGGCAGTCTGTGACATTGTAACTGTGGCCAGTTATACTGTAAACACTGGGAGTCTGTGACATTGTATGTGTGCCCAGTTCTACTGTAACCACTGGGAGTCTGTGACATTGTAACTGTGGGTAGTTCTACTGTAAACACTGGGAGTCTGTGACATTGTAACTGTTGTCAGTTCTACTGTAAACACTGGGAGTCTGTGACATTGTAACTGTTGTCAGTTCTACTGTAAACACTGGGAGTCTGTGACATTGTAACTGTTGTCAGTTCTACTGTAAACACTGGGAGTCTGTGACATTGTAACTGTTGTCAGTTCTACTGTAAACACTGGGAGTCTGTGACATTGTAACTGTTGTCAGTTCTACTGTTGGGAGTCTGTGACATTGTAACTGTTGTCAGTTCTACTGTAAACACTGGGAGTCTGTGACATTGTAACTGTTGTCAGTTCTACTGTAAACACTGGGAGTCTGTGACATTGTAACTGTTGTCAGTTCTACTGTAAACACTGGGAGTCTTTGACATTGTAACTGTGGCCAGTTCTACAGTAAACACTGGGAGTCTGTGACATTGTAACTGTTGTTAGTTCTACTGTAAACACTGGGAGTCTGTGACATTGTAACTGTTGTCAGTTCTACTGTAAACACTGGGAGTCTGTGACATTGTAACTGTTGTCAGTTCTACTGTAAACACTGGGAGTCTGTGACATTGTAACTGTTGTCAGTTCTACTGTAAACACTGGGAGTCTGTGACATTGTAACTGTTGTCAGTTCTACTGTAAACACTGGGAGTCTGTGACATTGTAACTGTTGTCAGTTCTACTGTAAACACTGGGAGTCTGTGACATTGTAACTGTTGTCAGTTCTACTGTAAACACTGGGATTCTGTGACATTGTAACTGGTGTCAGGTCTACTGTAAACACTGGGTGTCTGTGACATTGTAACTGTTGTCAGTTCTACTGTAAACACTGAGTGTCTGTGACATTGTAACTGTGGCCAGTTCTTCTGTAAACACTGGGAGTCTGTGACATTGTAACTGTTGTCAGTTCTACTGTAAACACTGGGAGTCTGTGACATTGTAACTGTTGTCAGTTCTACTGTAAACACTGGGAGTCTGTGACATTGTAACTGTTGTCAGGTCTACTGTAAACACTGGGTGTCTGTGACATTGTAACTGTGGCCAGTTCTACTGTAAACACTGGGAGTCTGTGACATTGTAATTGTGGCCAGTTCTACTGTAAACACTGGGAGTCTGTGACATTGTAACTGTTGTCACACTGGGAGTCTGTGACATTGTAACTGGGAGTCTGTGACATTGTAACTGTAACTGTCAGTTCTACTGTAAACACTGGGAGTCTGTGACATTGTAACTGTTGTCAGTTCTACTGTAAACACTGGGAGTCTGTGACATTGTAACTGTTGTCAGTTCTACTGTAAACACTGGGAGTCTGTGACATTGTAACTGTTGTCAGGTCTACTGTAAACACTGGGTGTCTGTGACATTGTAACTGTTGTCAGGTCTACTGTAAACACTGGGAGTCTGTGACATTGTAACTGTTGTCAGGTCTACTGTAAACACTGGGAGTCTGTGACATTGTAACTGTTGTCAGTTCTACTGTAAACACTGGGAGTCTGTGACATTGTAACTGGAGAGTTCTACTGTAAACACTGGGAGTCTGTGACATTGTAACTGTTGTCAGTTCTACTGTAAACACTGGGAGTCTGTGACATTGTAACTGTTGTCAGGTCTACTGTAAACACTGGGAGTCTGTGACATTGTAACTGTTGTCAGGTCTACTGTAAACACTGGGAGTCTGTGACATTGTAACTGTGGCCAGTTATACTGTAAACACTGAGACTGTAACATTGTAACTGTTGTCAGTTCTAATTTAAACACTGGGAGTCTGTGCCATTGTAACTGTTGTTAGTTCTACTGTAAACACTGGGAGTCTGTGACATTGTAACTGTTGTCAGGTCTACTGTAAACACTGGGTGTCTGTGACATTGTAACTGTTGTCAGTTCTACTGTAAACACTGGGAGTCTGTGACATTGTAACTGTTGTCATCTACTGTAAACACCCTGATCCTGCTGATTAATTCAAGGAACGGCTGACAGGTGTCACCACCATCAGATTTAATTCCTGACAGGTGTGTGGTTCACATCCTATCACACATCAACCACCATCAGATTTAATTCCTGACAGGTGTGTGGTTCACATCCTATCACACATCAACCACCATCAGATTTAATTCCTGACAGGTGTGTGGTTCACATCCTATCACACATCAACCACCATCACATTTAATTCCTGACAGGTGTGTGGTTCACATCCTATCACACATCAACCACCATCAGATTTAATTCCTGACAGGTGTGTGGTTCACATCCTATCACACATCAACCACCATCAGATTTAATTCCTGACAGGTGTGTGGTTCATGTCCTATCACACATCAACCACCATCAGATTTAATTCCTGACAGGTGTGTGGTTCACATCCTATCACACATCAACCACCATCAGATTTAATTCCTGACAGGTGTGTGGTTCACATCCTATCACACATCAACCATATACCTATAATTCATAGTTATTAAGTATATAATTTTGGTATCATAATTCCATCAATTTTATGCAAAGTACAAAAAAGCACTTGATAGAACTACCAATGTTGCTTTCCTTTAATTTTGCTGTGGCTCTGTACATTGCTATACCGATGATTGAAGGACTGCCATTATATAATCACCCCCTCCTCCTCCTCAGCCATTCTCCCCTCCCTCCTGACCTCTTCGTACTCCCTCCTCAAAAGCATACATCACTAATATCTGTAAATGTCTTTTATAGCCCATCTAATACCAAAGACATTAGTTATTTGTGACATATCAAGATCAGCGAGTCTTTACAACATGTAATAACTTAATTATAGTGATCCCATGCTATTACCAAAAGTACACCAAGCTTAATGAGACAAGTGTAATCTGATTTCTGACTTCACACAAACCTGTAACTTTGTAAAATCCTATTTTGTGATTAAATAAGGCTTCTTACAAGCAATTAACTCTGGCAGGGATATGTTTTATAGAGATGTAAACAAGGAATATTTACGTTTTATTTATCTTAGAAGAGCTAGTATTACACAGCAGGAAATCCTCATAATTTTTGTGACATGACATGGAAATCATTTCGTTAACTTATATTACACAAACTAACATGACCAGTACTACATGTAATGCAAGTGTGTAAACAGGGTTTATGGTATTTGAGAATACTGGTAAAAAAATAATCATTGTTTTGATCTAGCATGCATGGGTTTGAGGAAGAAAAGATAAAACATCCAGCCAAGTTTGAAGCTCTGTATCATGTGCTTTGTGAGTAATCTCATGCAATAACAAAAAAGTTTGAAACAACACTTGAAGTCCTTCCCATCCATGAAGACATTTCTAATTGGACAGAAGAAGATTGTTGAATTAGCATGTAATTCAAAATATTAATTCAGTTTTAACCATGGAAGGATTCTGCAAAATTTCTTTAAAATTGGTTCTGAGGATTTTGAGATGAAGTTGAAATGTCAATTAATTATGGTCAGAGAATGATTGATAAAAGATGATGATTACATGTTGAAGATTAACAGTACAGCCTGAATCAAGCTACAAACGATACTGAACACTTCCTGTTTGAAACTGGTATAATGATTTTTTTATGAGATGGGCAGGTTGCCCTTGCCAATGCTGTAGATGCCTCCCCATTTTGGCGTAACTACAGTACAAATTATCATTGACTATACATATAACTATGCAAAACAATGGAAGTGCCATCACTGGAGTCACTTCTGTTGTTTAAAGCCAGGTAAGGAGAAAATTTGATGTTCTTTTTTTTTAATACATCTGCATGTAAATGGTAAGGTTACTGATTCATGAAACATGATTTTTTCCACATTCTACAGGAACAGTACACTAGGTATTGCTGTCAGCTGGTGTTACAACACCAGGAACTTAGCTGAAACACACAGCAGTGAAATATAGTACTACATAGAGATTCTGACAACAAAATATACTGAGATGTAACAATGGACCATGATTCTGTGTGAAATCTGGTATTTATGACAAGGATCATAATCTGGTCAATAAACAGAAATCAGAAACTATCCACCTGTCCAACCTCATCAATAAACTTGTCGTCAGTCTGTCCAACCTCATCAATAAACTTGTCGTCAGTCTGTCCAACCTCATCAATAAACTTGTCGTCAGTCTGTCCAACCTCATCAATAAACTTGTCGTCAGTCTGTCCAACCTCATCAATAAACTTGTCGTCAGTCTGTCCAACCTCATCAATAAACTTGTCGTCAGTCTGTCCAACCTCATCAATAAACTTGTCGTCAGTCTGTCCAACCTCATCAATAAACTTGTCGTCAGTCTGTCCAACCTCATCAATAAACTTGTCGTCAGTCTGTCCAACCTCATCAATAAACTTGTCCTCAGTCTGTCCAACCTCATCAATAAACTTGTTGTCAGTCTGTCTCCATATGATCCATACAAGGACTATTGGTGTAAGTGGTCTGCATGTTATTGACTATAATGACACCTAGCTTGGCTTTCTGTACAATTCTCAACAGTTGACCATAATTAACCCTTGTATAAGAGAGAGCCTATCATGGTACAACAAAAATCTCCTTATCCACGGTAAGGCTGATGTGATGACAGAACAATACACTGCAAGAGCAATGGCCATGTACCAACATATACAGTGCAGGGTGCAGCACACAATGTGATGACATAGTCCACATCTAACTCCAAGAAGGGTGCAGCACACAATGTGATGACATAGTCCACATCTTACTCCAAGAAGGATGCAACACATAATGTAATGACATAGTCCACATCTTACTCCGAGAAGGATGCAGCACACAATGTGATGACATAGTCCACATCTTACTCCAAGAAGGATGCAGCACACAATGTGATGACATAGTCCACATCTAACTCCAAGAAGGGTGCAGCACACAATGTGATGACATAGTCCACATCTTACTCCAAGAAGGATGCAACACATAATGTAATGACATAGTCCACATCTTACTCCGAGAAGGATGCAGCACACAATGTGATGACATAGTCCACATCTTACTCCAAGAAGGATGCAGCACACAATGTGATGACATAGTCCACATCTTACTCCGAGAAGGATGCTGCACACCACGTCTTACTCCAAGAAGGATGCAGCACACAATGTAATGACATAGTCCACATCTTACTCCGAGAAGGATGCAGCACACAATGTAATGACATAGCCCACATCTTACTCCCAGAAGGATGCAGCACACAATGTGATGACATAATCCACATCTTACTCGGAGAAGGATGCAGCACACAATGTGATGACATAGTCCACATCTTACTCGGAGAAGGATGCAGCTCACAATGTAATGACATAATCCACATTTTACTGTGGTAGGACCTTGGTTAACGCTGTAGTGGTGGTGATGATCCTGTCGTGGTACAAACCATTACTATTGCTACCTATGATCTACTTAAGGAGAGATTCTGAAGCCATCTGCAGCATCCTGAGAGAGCGTGTAGTTTTAGCATTAGGATGACTGGCAATGTAGGTCTTTAGTTTCTGTATCAGTCCATATAACACGCCCTTCAGATGTTCTCGTGTGACACTGTTAGACATGTCCAGATTCATCACTGCTTCCTCTAGATACCTGAAACAAACCCATTTCCCATGTTAAATTGTCTACCATACTAACAACCATTATATGACCTCTAATCCACCCCATACACAGAACCTCTAACCCACCCCATACACAGAACCTCTAACCCACCCCATACACAGAACCTCTAACCTACCCCATACACAGAATCTCTAACCTACCCCATACACAGAACCTTTAACCCACCCCATACACAGAACCTCTAACCCACCCCATACACAGAACCTCTAACCCACCCCATACACAGAACCTCTAACCCACCCCATACACAGAACCTCTAACCCACCCCATACACAGAACCTCTAACCCACCCCATACACAGAACCTCTAACCTACCCCATACACAGAACCTCTAACCCACCCCATACACAGAACCTCTAACCCACCACATAAACAGAACCTCTAACCCACCACATACACAGAACCTCTAACCCACCCCATACACAGAACCTCTAACCCACCCTATATAGAGAACCTCTAACCCACCACATACATAAAACCTATAACCCTCCTCATACACAGAACCTCTAACCCACCACATATACAGAACCTCTAACCCATCCCATACACAGAACCTCTAACCCACCCCATACACAGAACCTCTAACCCACCCCATACACAGAACCTCTAACCCACCACATACACAGAACCTCTAACCCACCCCATACACAGAACCTCTAACCCACCCCATACACAGAACCTCTAACCTACCCCATACACAGAACCTCTAACCCACCCCATACACAGAACCTCTAACCCACCACATAAACAGAACCTCTAACCCACCACATACACAGAACCTCTAACCCACCCCATACACAGAACCTCTAACCCACCCTATATAGAGAACCTCTAACCCACCACATACATAAAACCTATAACCCTCCTCATACACAGAACCTCTAACCCACCACATATACAGAACCTCTAACCCATCAAATACACAGAACCTCTAACCCACCCCATACACAGAACCTCTAACCCACCCCATACACAGAACCTCTAACCCACCCCATACACAGAACCTCTAACCCACCCCATACACAGAACCTCTAACCCACCCCATACACAGAACCTCTAACCCACCACATACACAGAACCTCTAACCCATCCCATACACAGAACCTCTAACCCACCCCATACACAGAACCTCTAACCCACCACATACACAGAACCTCTAACCCACCCCATACACAGAACCTCTAACCTACCCCATACACAGAACCTCTAACCCACCCCATACACAGAACCTCTAACCCACCCCATACACATAACCTCTAACCCACCACATACACAGAACCTCTAACCCACCCCATACACAGAACCTCTAACCCACCACAAACACAGAACCACTAACCCACCCATACACAGAACCTCTAACCCATCCCATACACAGAACCTCTAACCCATCCCATACACAGAACCTCTAACCTACCCCATACACAGAACCTCTAACCCACCCCATACACAGAACCTCTAACCCACCCCATACACAGAACCTCTAACCCACCACATACACAGAACCTCTAACCCACCCCATACACAGAACCTCTAACCCACCCCATACACAGAACCTCTAACCCACCCCATACACAGAACCTCTAACCCATCCCATACACAGAACCTCTAACCCATCCCATACACAGAACCTCTAACCCACCAAATACACAGAACCTCTAACCCACCCCATACACAGAACCTCTAACCCACCACATACATAAAACCTCTAACCCACCCCATACATAAAACCTCTAACCCTCCTCATACACAGAACTTCTAACCCACCACATATACAGAACCTCTAACCCACCACATACACAGAACTTCTAACCCACCACATACACAGAACCTCTAACCCACCCCATATACAGAACCTCTAACCCACCGCATACACAGAACCTCTAACCCACCGCATATACAGAACCTCTAACCCACCACATACATAAGACCTCTAACCTACCCCATACACAGAACCTCTAACCCACCACATGCACAGAACCTCTAACCCACCCCATATAGAGAACCTCTAACCCACCACATACACAGAACCTCTAACCCATCCCATACACAGAATCTCTAACCCACCCCATACACAGAACCTCTAACCCACCCCATACACAGAACCTCTAACCCACCCCATACACAGAACCTCTAACCCACCCCATACACAGAACCTCTAACCCACCACATACACAGAACCTCTAACCCACCACATATACAGAACCTCTAACCCACCACATACACAACCTCTAACCCACCCCATACACAGAACCTCTAACCCACCCCATACACAGAACCTCTAACCTACCCCATACACAGAACCTCTAACCCACCCCATACACAGAACCTCTAACCCACCACATAAACAGAACCTCTAACCCACCACATACACAGAACCTCTAACCCACCCCATACACAGAACCTCTAACCCACCCTATATAGAGAACCTCTAACCCACCACATACATAAAACCTATAACCCTCCTCATACACAGAACCTCTAACCCACCACATATACAGAACCTCTAACCCATCAAATACACAGAACCTCTAACCCACCCCATACACAGAACCTCTAACCCACCCCATACACAGAACCTCTAACCCACCCCATACACAGAACCTCTAACCCACCCCATACACAGAACCTCTAACCCACCCCATACACAGAACCTCTAACCCACCACATACACAGAACCTCTAACCCATCCCATACACAGAACCTCTAACCCACCCCATACACAGAACCTCTAACCCACCACATACACAGAACCTCTAACCCACCCCATACACAGAACCTCTAACCTACCCCATACACAGAACCTCTAACCCACCCCATACACAGAACCTCTAACCCACCCCATACACATAACCTCTAACCCACCACATACACAGAACCTCTAACCCACCCCATACACAGAACCTCTAACCCACCACATACACAGAACCTCTAACCCACCCCATACACAGAACCTCTAACCCATCCCATACACAGAACCTCTAACCCATCCCATACACAGAACCTCTAACCTACCCCATACACAGAACCTCTAACCCACCCCATACACAGAACCTCTAACCCACCCCATACACAGAACCTCTAACCCACCCCATACACATAACCTCTAACCCACCACATACACAGAACCTCTAACCCACCCCATACACAGAACCTCTAACCCACCCCATACACAGAACCTCTAACCTACCCCATACACAGAACCTCTAACCCACCCCATACACAGAACCTCTAACCCACCACATAAACAGAACCTCTAACCCACCACATACACAGAACCTCTAACCCACCCCATACACAGAACCTCTAACCCACCCTATATAGAGAACCTCTAACCCACCACATACATAAAACCTATAACCCTCCTCATACACAGAACCTCTAACCCACCACATATACAGAACCTCTAACCCATCAAATACACAGAACCTCTAACCCACCCCATACACAGAACCTCTAACCCACCCCATACACAGAACCTCTAACCCACCCCATACACAGAACCTCTAACCCACCCCATACACAGAACCTCTAACCCACCCCATACACAGAACCTCTAACCCACCACATACACAGAACCTCTAACCCATCCCATACACAGAACCTCTAACCCACCCCATACACAGAACCTCTAACCCACCACATACACAGAACCTCTAACCCACCCCATACACAGAACCTCTAACCTACCCCATACACAGAACCTCTAACCCACCCCATACACAGAACCTCTAACCCACCCCATACACATAACCTCTAACCCACCACATACACAGAACCTCTAACCCACCCCATACACAGAACCTCTAACCCACCACATACACAGAACCTCTAACCCACCCCATACACAGAACCTCTAACCCATCCCATACACAGAACCTCTAACCCATCCCATACACAGAACCTCTAACCTACCCCATACACAGAACCTCTAACCCACCCCATACACAGAACCTCTAACCCACCCCATACACAGAACCTCTAACCCACCCCATACACATAACCTCTAACCCACCACATACACAGAACCTCTAACCCACCCCATACACAGAACCTCTAACCCACCCCATACACAGAACCTCTAACCCACCCCATACACAGAACCTCTAACCCATCCCATACACAGAACCTCTAACCCATCCCATACACAGAACCTCTAACCCACCAAATACACAGAACCTCTAACCCACCCCATACACAGAACCTCTAACCCACCACATACATAAAACCTCTAACCCACCCCATACATAAAACCTCTAACCCTCCTCATACACAGAACTTCTAACCCACCACATATACAGAACCTCTAACCCACCACATACACAGAACTTCTAACCCACCACATACACAGAACCTCTAACCCACCCCATATACAGAACCTCTAACCCACCGCATACACAGAACCTCTAACCCACCGCATATACAGAACCTCTAACCCACCACATACATAAGACCTCTAACCTACCCCATACACAGAACCTCTAACCCACCACATGCACAGAACCTCTAACCCACCCCATATAGAGAACCTCTAACCCACCACATACACAGAACCTCTAACCCATCCCATACACAGAATCTCTAACCCACCCCATACACAGAACCTCTAACCCACCCCATACACAGAACCTCTAACCCACCACATACACAGAACCTCTAACCCACCCCATACACAGAACCTCTAACCCACCCCATACACAGAACCTCTAACCCACCACATACACAGAACCTCTAACCCACCACATATACAGAACCTCTAACCCACCACATACACAACCTCTAACCCACCACATACACAGAACCCCTAACCCACCCCATCCATAAAACCTCTAACCCACCACATACACAGAACCCCTAACCCACCCCATCCATAAAACCTCTAACCCACCCCATCCATAAAACCTCTAACCCACCCCATACATAAAACCTCTAACCCTCCTCATACACAGAACCTCTAACCCACCACATATACAGAACCTCTAACCCACCACGTACACAGAACCTCTAACCCACCACATACACAGTACCTCTAACCTTTCTTGGCAATCCCTTAGAATATGAGGTTATTTGTAGGAAGGAAGACAACTTCTGTCAGGAGTCATTCTTATTCTGGGTATTTTCTCAAAACTATGTCTGATTTCAATGGAAGATGTGGCAGGTGATACATTTAAACATTTTTGTCACTGCTTCCATAGGATTTTATCTGATTTTCAAAGTACCTGAATAACATCTTCACTTGTGTTGTGTGATGTGTACAGCATTATTCTAGGCTAAAGTTGTGTTTGAGTTTGGGTACTGTTGACTGACTGAACTTGTGTTTATGTCCTGGGGTTGGTGTGTACTTACTTGTGTTTGAGTTCTGTACTGTTGACTGACTGAACTTGTGTTTAGGTCCTGGGGTTGGTGTGTACTTACTTGTGTTTGAGTTCTGTACTGTTGGCTAGGTCTGCTGACAGCTGTTGTATGAGGGAGAGCAGCACAGGCTGTTGTAGAGGGCAAGGCGTCTGATTAAATACTTGTTGGGGATTGACTGTCTCACAAACAAACATCACAAGGTCCAGATTTGATGCTGACAAGGCCTGAAAAAAAATCAACAAACTTAATAAAAACTAAAACGTAAAAGTAAATCGATCAGTAAAACAGAGATACAAGCACTGACTAGTCACTAGGACGTTTTCATAGCCATTCTACACAATGATGACGATTTAGGCACTTACACCATAGCTAAATACAAGAGATCCCAGAGGGATCTTGGCACCCACCATTGTTTGATCTATAAATGCTCCTTGAATGTTGGATCTTTTCCCTTCTTTTTTAATAATAATCTTTACCTGCCAAATCCAAAATAGCCACCTGGAAGTCATTTTGTTTCTTCTGATCAGTCCCAAAATCAAACAAGCACAAAGACAGACCAAAGGGAACATATGTATGAAATTTGAGAGATATCCATTCAGTCCTTCTTAAGAAATAGTGATAATGACCTTTACTAGGCAAAATAAAAAATGGCCACTTGTGGGTCATTTTGTTTTTTCTGATCAGTACCAAAACAAACAGGCACAACTAGATATCAAGTATAGCATACATATGAAATCTGAGAAACATCTATGCTTCAGTTCTAAAGGAATAGCATTAACAAACTTTCAAAGTTAAAATTCAAGATGTCAGTCTGTCTTCCATTTAGTTTTTCTGATCAGTTCCAAAATAACATGGACATAACCAGAAACAAAGGGGGAGTCTACATATGAAATTTGCAAGAGATCCATCTCTTATATTTCAAGATATAGCGATAACAATCTTCTTTAAAAAATTCCAAGATGGCTGCCTGTCTGCCATTTTGTTTTCCGGATCAGTCCAAAAATCAAACAGCACAACTAGGGACCAAGGGGTACCTACTTGTGCAATTTGAGAAAGATCCATACATTACTTCAAGGAAGAGGGAGGTTAAGTCAAGAAACATTCCTAAATACTGTTACTTCAGTGATGAGAGAGGTAAAGACAAGAAACATTCCTAAATACTGTTACTTCAGTGATGAGAGAGGTAAAGACAAGAAACATTCCTAAATACTGTTACTTCAGTGATGAGAGAGGTAAAGACAAGAAACATTCCTAAATACTGTTACTTCAGTGATGAGAGAGGTAAAGACAAGAAACATTCCTAAATACTGTTACTTCAGTGATGAGAGAGGTAAAGACAAGAAACATTCCTAAATACTGTTACTTCAGTGATGAGAGAGGTAAAGACAAGAAACATTCCTAAATACTATTACTTCAGTGATGAGAGAGGTAAAGTCAAGAAGCATTCCTAAATACCGTTACTTCAGTGATGAGAGAGGTAAAGTCAAGAAGCATTCCCTAATACCAGGATTTTAACCAATGAGATGGTGAGTCTTGAAAAGATATCAACCAATGTGATGATGAGTCTTACCTCCTGGAAAGCAGCATTAAGTTGGCCTTGACGAAGTAGTTGAAGGATCTGTGTCTGGGCTTGATGTGGGTCAGGGGTCACCTGTATAGGGGTCACAGCCCCTGACCTCATGGCTGTTAACACACTATCACTGATACTGGCACCTTGTTCTCGGACAGCTATACTGACCTCCTCCTTCACGGCCTGCCGTACAAACTGGATCACTTGATCTTGTAGACTATACAACAAGATTGTAATATATTACTTAACCTATGTATATGGAATTTACTTGATATATTCAACATACTTTTACAATATTCTAATGAATTCTGGGTTACTATGGACCAGTAAAACCCCTAAATCTCTGTGTTATTTGTGTCCTTCACAGTGGAATATCTGTAAACTTATACATAACTGCAAACATACAAACTATAGCGTACTTTATTTAGTATCAGTAAATTTATTTCATTAACAAATTCTTACAAACAGATGTAAATAAAACATGTTGTAATTAGTAACTATACCCTCTGTATAAAAACTGTATTATCAACTGACTGCTAGAGTATGGATGTTTTGTAAATAGTGATAATCTTCAGTAATAGTCAGGTAACTTAATCAGGCTCCAACCATCATCAGGACATCACTAGCTGTAACGAGGTTGTAATGAGGTTGCAAAAAGCAAATAACAAGAATGCAACATGGATGTGACAAAGATGACTTACCTTGCCATGGAATATTCCAAACTGTGACTTACCTTGTCATGGACTGCTCCAAACTGTGACTTACCTTGTCATGGACTGCTCCAAACTGTGACTTACCTTGTCAAGGACTGCTCCAAATTGTGACTTACCTTGTCATGGACTGCTCCAAACTGTGACTTACCTTGTCATGGACTGCTCCAAACTGTGACTTACCTTGTCATGGACTGCTCCAAATTGTGACTTACCTTGTCATGGACTGCTCCAAACTGTGACTTACCTTGTCATGGACTGCTCCAAATTGTGACTTACCTTGTCATGGACTGCTCCAAACTGTGACTTACCTCATCATGGACTGCTCCAAACTGTGACTTACTTTGTCATGGACTGCTCCATATCTGTGTGGATTTGACTTTGTATGGCTGACATCACAGAGCTCTGCATTGTCTCTGCCGATGTTCTAAACGAGTCTGCTAGTTGTTTCATCTGTCCAACCACAGGATCCCGAGCCTCCAGGTGTTTCTGTTTGATCTGGTCTAAATGTGTGTCTAGATGCTTGATGTCTGATTAATAAACAACACCCTTATAGCAGTCACACCAATACTACACCAGTTTACACGACATGAACACAAAAACTTATTTTTGTATATATTTGCCACATATCTCATTTAACAAGAAAATTCCTGGAAAACAGATTACTGAGCTGTTGAATGGTAAAGAAAGTCATACCATGAATTTTAAACGAGATTTCCAAATACCATCTGAACCTTAAACACTCAATAGGAAAAGATTTAAAACTAAGGCAGATTTTTCTCCGTGAAAGAACGAGAGAGAAAGCTGATGACAAAACAACTTACATTCCTTTGATCCTTTAGTAAATGTTTCATTGATCTGTTGGAACATGTTCTGAGTGGTGCGCTCAAAGTTGGGGATCACAATATTTTGAAATGCCTCTCTATAAGCCACTTGTATAGGAGTCTGAAGAGCGTTGCCTGCTGCCATCCCAATAGCATCCACTGTTTGCTGTGGGATAATCATCAGTTATTAAGGCTGACAAACTTAGGACTAACAATGCACAGACACAGATTTAGGATAGATGGACAGAATAATGACAGATTTAAAATTTAGGACAGACTGAGGACAGATTAAAGACAGAATGGCAGACTTGGTACATACCCCAGGGGTAATTAAACAAACTTCACCAAAGGATGCATTAGACAAAATCCTGCAGAGGAAGAGTTGTAAAGGATTTGTTCCATTTAAACTTCTGAAAGCAAAGACCCTTCATTCATACTAATCTGACTCTTGTTCACCAAAAGATACTTGAGACCAAATCTGAACAAAGTCCAATCATTCCTAAAGGAAAACAATGATTTTAAAGGACTTGCTAGCCTACAGATTAAGGACAGACTAAGAGTAAATTTAGGACAGACTTAAGAGAGATTTAGGACAGATTTAAGAGATTAAGGATAGACTTTCAGACTTAGGACAGATATAGGACAGAATAACAGACATAGAACAGATCAACAGATATTTTAAATTAGTGAAAGGAATACTTTCTACATTTCCACAGGACCAGGGTTTCATAAAGGTCATAGTTCCAACAGGTCACTTACCCTAGATCGCACCATCTTACTGATGTTGTCCTTCAGTAGAGCGTCTGTAGCCGTCAGTTTCTGAGCAAGATCCTGGTGAAGCTGTTCCTTCAGGGGCTCGAGCACCTTGCCCACATCTACAAGCACAGATATTCTCAGTTTATTCTTGTTGTCTTTTAAATTTGAAATAAACTAATTTTCTGTGGTTTTGGAAAAATGAACAGTAATGAACAGGAGACAAACACAACAACTTGGACATCTAATCAGTAATGGTGACAAAGGTTCTACTCTGGTTGTCAGGGTGAAATTCTGTTGCTATTTATAGTAATTTGTTACATCTATCTGAAATGCTTGTCACTGAAGAGAGACACTAAAATAAAGCCATTCTCTAAGCAGAGTTTGGTTGGTTCCTTTTCCTCACTGTGGTTGTACTCAAACTAAACCTACAACAGGATACCCAGATATTCATGACAGCCCTTACTTTATATCAATAGAAACCCTGACCTGGACATGAAACACCAATCCATCTGAGATTTTTCACAGATGTTTTTGTGTCAAGTTTGATCAAAATCCCATAAGAAATGAAGTGACCAGAATAATAACATTGAATTATTTGATGATCTGGGTAATAGTGACCTTGACCTTAGAGATCTGGGTAACAGTGACCTTGACCTTGGAACCCTGAATCAGGAGCTCATCCATGATATTTTCAGAGTTTACCTTTGTTTAAAAGTTGATAAAAATCCCTTTAGATATTAAGTAACTAGCTAACATGATGACTTTTATTTTACATAGGATTGGATGCAAATGGACAGAAAAGTTACAGATACCCTGTAAACTTATAGCAAATAGCAGCAGACACATCCTTACTTGGAACAACTGTGTTTCTCATCTCTGCCTTGACCTGCTTCTCCAGGTTGTGTAGGATTGCCTGGTTAACAGTCTGCGTTACTGCCTGTTGTAACTTGTCCTGTCGATGCTGGTCGCGGCGCTCAGTCTGCTGTAAAAGATCCTGTATCCGCTGGTCTAGGACATTGTTAAGGATAGCTCACCTAGCACTTCTCCAGACCCAAAAATACTTCTGCTAATTGTTTTAATCATATTGTAAACAAGAGGCATACAGAGCCTGTATCACACATCTGGTTTAGTCTGCTGAAATTCCCTAATCTAAACTAGCATTTAAAAGATATGTATCTATTTCCCCTAACAGACCAAGCCCCTCTGTCCTATTGAGATCAGATGTACGGTTTACACAAAATTAACTTCTCTTCACCCTAAGATGCTTCATACCAAAATTGGGGTAAATTTAATAATTCCTAAAGAATAACATGCATAATGCACACTGCACACTGCACAATGCCAGACAATGGGTAATCTTGATACATCAAAATGAGAGTCTCAGGTGGCCTAACAATGTAGTTTTCTAGTAGGTAAACTATAATTCTTCAAGTGGCAATGTGAGATGGTATCAAATTTACAATTAGATAAAACAGCTGGAGATCCCTCCATCCATGAAGAGTACTTGATGCTAAGAAAAAAGCTCTTTGAACTCTAAGTCAATCTGACTCTTTTGACCCCACCCATAAGCATCTAAGGGGTCAGCCAGGTTCAATATGTACATTCCATTAAAGTTAAATGGCCATAAAAGTTGATGGACCAAATAAAAAACTATTACAGAATCTGACCTGCATGCTATCATAATCCAAATACATACCAAATAACAGTTCTATATCTTTATCTGTTAAAGAGTAAATGACTACCAAAGCTTATGTTACATGCTCCCTGCCATAAAATGGTGGAAATATAAAAGGCTCAAAGCTGCATACAACAAAAGATACTTTCTTTCAACGCATGCTGGCTGAACATGCGCTCCACCCGTGATGTGACGATGGACTCTAGCTTGCCCAGATGTTCCTCAATGTTTGGCTGTGGTTGTTTGTCCATCTGTCGCAGCTGCTCCATCTCAATCTGCTGTCGCTGTAACTCTGCCTGTTGTTCCTGCTGCTCTACCAACTGGTCCTGTAACCGCTGTATTTGACTGTTCTGAGCTTCAAGGGCCACCAAAACACTCTGTAGGTGATCCTGTAACTGTACGACAAAGGTAAACATACTCAATATGTAGGTCAAAGGTCACCAATACATAATGTAGATGATCCTGTAATTGTATGACAAAGGTATATATTAAGATATAAAGGTCAAAGGTCATCAATACAAACTGTAGGTGATTCTGCAACTCAACAACACAGTTTAAGATACTGAGTGTTTCAGTAAAATATCTAGACCAGTGGATTGGACACCGAGATTCTGCAGTCAGTAGAAAACTAACCTGAGACAGAGCTGTTTTGTCTATGACTTCTCGGATGGTTTCACGATGTATTTCTCTGACAGGAACGCCAGCATCCCTGCAAAAATGACGAAGAGAAAATCAAAAAATGATATTACCAAAATTTCAAAGTAGAATTTCAGACATGACCACGAACTGTTTCACAAGTTATTGTCATTGATGTTTTTTATGTGTGAATAAACAGTGAACTCTGTTACCATGGAAAAGAAACGTTGCTTCCTTGGAGAGGAGATATTATCACCATAAAGAAGAGATATTGTTACTAGAGGAAGAGATATCATTACCTTGGAGAGGAGATATTATCACCATAAAGAAGAGATATTGTTACTAGAGGAAGAGATATCAATACCTTGGAGAGGAGATATTATCACCATAAAGAAGAGATATTGTTACTAGAGGAAGAGATATCATTACCTTGGAGAGGAGATATTATCACCATAAAGAAGAGATATTGTTACTAGAGGAAGAGATATCAATACCTTGGAGAGGAGATATTATCACCATAAAGAAGAGATATTGTTACTAGAGGAAGAGATATCAATACCTTGGAGAGGAGATATTATCACCATAAAGAAGAGATATTGTTACTAGAGGAAGAGATATCAATACCTTGGAGAGGAGATATTATCACCATAAAGAAGAGATATTGTTACTAGAGGAAGAGATATCAATACCTTGGAGAGGAGATATTATCACCATAAAGAAGAGATATTGTTACTAGAGGAAGAGATATCAATACCTTGGAGAGGAGATATTATCACCATAAAGAAGAGATATTGTTACTAGAGGAAGAGATATCAATACCTTGGAGAGGAGATATTATCACCATAAAGAAGAGATATTGTTACTAGAGGAAGAGATATCAATACCTTGGAGAGGAGATATTATCACCATAAAGAAGAGATATTGTTACTAGAGGAAGAGATATCATTACCTTGGAGAGGAGATATTATCACCATAAAGAAGAGATATTGTTACTAGAGGAAGAGATATCAATACCTTGGAGAGGAGATATTACCACCATAAAGAAGAGATATTGTTACTAGAGGAAGAGATATCAATACCTTGGAGAGGAGATATTATCACCATAAAGAAGAGATATTGTTACTAGAGGAAGAGATATCAATACCTTGGAGAGGAGATATTATCACCATAAAGAAGAGATATTGTTACTAGAGGAAGAGATATCATTACCTTGGAGAAGAGATATTGTGTCTATCTGCAGCCTTCAACACTGGAGCTTCCTTTGGACTACAAGACAAAGTGATATTTTAGTTATGGTAAAATCAGTAGCAAAGGTCTTTGAAATCCTAGTGTACAGTCCTTTCAATATTTTAATGTTAAGCCTAACACTGGCAGCAAACCCCTGATATATACCTATAATAAGAAGACCAAGGGGCCAGAATTACTCAACTGATAGGCAGTTTACAAAGAAGACATTTTTGGCTCATGAAGTCAATTTCTTTTAAAATCAAAGCCCATTTTCTAAACAACTACACAAATACCATGAATGAGTAGCTATATATTTGTAAGTAAGAATTTTCAAGTAATTAATACATCTGATCCCTTTTAACCTTGAAAGTAGGACAAATTCATTTATTTGCATAAATTTGATTGCATGTCATCCAGCATGCTACAGGCCAAATATCAACACCATGGGCCTTTTGCTTATTGGAAAGGAGTTCATAGAATTTGAAAATGTTTAATCTTGTGACCTTGAAAGTTGGTTGAGGTCATTCATTTGAAGAAACTTAAAAAGCATGCTACAGACCAACATAAACACCCTCAGACTTTTGGTTATTAGGAAGAAGACCTTCAATTTTCGATTTCCTTAGAAATGTACCATTCCCTTGTCTTGCCCATCTCCTTACCATAACTCTTAATAGTTATCGGCAATTAATCAAAGACTTATGTATAGAGACCTGGTTACCAAGACAACAAGAAACCTATATGATTTCTGTACAGTTTCATTGAAATTGGCTCCCAAGTTAAGAAGTCCGGACAATAATCCCTCTAACCATGGGTCTCTCTTGGTTTTCATGGAAACCAAATGACATCCCGTATTTGTGAGAACAGAAACATAACTACCATTTTCAAACCTATCTTTTATCAATTTTCAGCAATATTGGTTGGCAACTGAATCACAAGTACATTTTATCATAACCGAAGCACCAGTATGCTTTATGGTGACTGAATCAACAGTACGTTTTATTGTGACTGAATCACCAGTATGTTTTCTGGGGACTGAATCAACAGTACGTTTTATGGGGACTGAATCAACAGTACGTTTTAATCACCTGTTGTGGTCAGATTCCTCTGAGTGTTCCTCTATCTGCTCCTCGATTTCCTCACTACTCTCATCCTGGGTTTGATTCTGTAGGTCTCCTACATTCTGTTCCTGGTTAACAACACCATCGTCATCTTCATCCTCGTCTTCACAGATTTCCTCTCCCTCCACCTGTACATCATCATCACCCTCCTCGTCATAGCTGAATTAAAATTATAAATATACCTTATATACATAACATACCTGAAATTGTAACTTAAATGCACACTAGTCAAAAGATCTACAAAAATTTAGACTCAAAAGAAGCTATAGTAGCATTTGGGGACAATATGTAAATGATTTTCTTTATATAACCATATATGTGTTAACAATTGCACAGAAAAATAAGCTGTACTACTTAAGTGACGGTTGAATAAAGGAGAATCGATGGAGAATTGATAAATGGAATTAAACAGCAGAACATCCTATACCCGTGAATATGTCATGAGAAGATGTGTTGGTGCTAAAAAATTCCTGGAATTGACGTTATAGGATGTTCCCTCTAATTGTACACAAGTAGTTTTAAGACATCTACTCTCACTCTCCCATTCTTTGTTATAGGTGCTAAACATATGCTGTGTTAGACTTCAACCCCTCAGGAACCCTTAATTATTCACTTCACCAAAATCCAATGTACTGAAAATAACCCTCCATTAAATATCAACCTAAAAATGAATGTCCTAAAGACCTTCACGATTCTAAATTTGAACAAAGTGTGACAGGATAAAGGTAAATACCATCTTGTCATTTATCTGACTGTGACTACCATTAGAGTGTTCTCCCTTAGGCCCAATATAGGGCTAGCATTAGTACCTGTCCTGAGGGTGTGGCTGGCTCTCTGTGTTTACATCAGGAGGACGTGGCCAGGCCCGCAGCACCTGTTGACCTTCACTATCTCCCTGGGATGACTGCGTACCTTGCTCCACGAAGGGTTGCGTACCTTCAATCATCTCCTTACTGGTTTCTTCTTCCTCTATCGTCTCCCCCAACACCTCCGCCACTTCCTCATCATCCTCATCATACTCTTTAGAACTGGAGTGTTTGGGGCCTACAATATCATTCACATCAAACCCTGTAGTACTACTGGTGCTGTCAAATGTTCTGCCTACAATAGGCCTGCCCGAGCTTTCTTGAGTATCAAACAAGTCGTCAATACACACGTTGGCCAGTCGACCTTCAGCCTTTGGCGTTACTTCTCCTGATGAGTTGAGGGACTCTTTGGACTTTGGGGTTTGTAAGTCCTGTTCTTCAGCACTGGTGATAGGTGGCAGTGGAAGAGAGCCAGGTGTTAGTTCCGGGTTGGCACGACTCGGTGTGGAGTCCTTGGGTGTTGGGGTTTGTGTGATGTCAGATTGATCACCAGAACTACGTGGTGACATGAAATCATCATTAAGCCCTGTCACATGGGTAAAACTACTGGTACTGGAACCTGCACTGACCCGTACTGGCTCTAGGATACTATTGTCTGTCACCTTCCTATAAATACAACCAGGATCTTCATACATATCAGATATCCACTGAGATTTCAGATTTATAAACATATCAGCTACAGAGATTTCAGATTTATAAACATATCAGCTACAGAGATTTCGGATCTATAAACATATCAGTTACAGAGATTTCAGATCTATAAACATAGTTACAGAGATTTCTGATCTATAAACATAGTTACAGAGATTTCAGATTTATAATATACCAGCTACAGAGATTTCAGATCTATAAATATACCAGCTACAGAGATTTCAGATCTATAAACATATCACCAACAGAGATTTCAGATCTATAAACATAGTTACAGAGATTTCAGATTTATAATATACCAGCTACAGAGATTTCAGATTTATAAATATACCAGCTACAGAGATTTCAGATCTATAAACATATCAGCTACAGAGATTTCAGATTTATAAACATACCAGCTACAGAGATTTCAGATCTATAAACACATCACCTACAGAGATTTCAGATCTATAAACATAGTTACAGAGATTTCAGATCTATAAACATATCAGTTACAGAGACTTCAGATCTATAAACATATCAGTTACAGAGACTTCAGATCTATAAACATATCACCTACAGAGATTTCAGATCTATAAACATATCACCTACAGAGATTTCAGATCTATAAACATATCACCTACAGAGATTTCAGATCTATAAACATATCAGCTACAGAGATTTCAGATCTATAAATATACCAGCTACAGAGATTTCAGATCTATAAACATACCAGCTACAGAGATTTCAGATTTATAAATATACCAGCTACAGAGACTTCAGATCTATAAACATACCAGCTACAGAGATTTCAGATCTATAAACATACCAGCTACAGAGATTTCAGATTTATAAACATACCAGCTACAGAGATTTCAGATCTATAAACACATCACCTACAGAGATTTCAGATTTATAAACATACCAGCTACAGAGATTTCAGATCTATAAACACATCACCTACAGAGATTTCAGATTTATAAACATAGTTACAGAGATTTCAGATTTATAAACATATCAGCTACAGAGACTTCAGATCTATAAACATATCAGTTACAGAGATTGCAGATCTATAAACATATCAGTTACAGAGACTTAAGATCTATAAACATATCAGTTACAGAGACTTCAGATCTATAAACATATCACCTACAGAGATTTCAGATCTATAAACATATCACCTACAGAGATTTCAGATCTATAAACATATCAGCTACAGAGATTACAGATCTGTTTTCCTTATGAAACTCCTTTAACCATCAACAATTGGTTTATACCTGGGACTAGCTTTGAACACATCAGGGGTAAGAAGGACTGGTGCTGGCTGTCCTGGGCTGTCCTTATTACTGTCTATGTCAGTCACACTCATCTCTAGACTTACACTCATGTCTGACAGGCCATCCTGTAGTCCTACAACATAACATAGGACATATATAGGCAGACCTGCAAAACAACCTAATCAATATTTTATACAGAACTATGGGCCTGGAACACAACCTATGACTTGTACGACACTACAGGCCTAGAACACAACCTATGACTTGTACGACACTACAGGCCTAGAACACAACCTATGACTTGTACGACACTACAGGCCTAGAACACAACCTATGACTTGTACGACACTACAGGCCTAGAACACAACCTATGACTTGTACGACACTACAGGCCTAGAACACAACCTATGACTTGTACGACACTACAGGTCTAGAACACAACCTATGACTTGTACGACACTACAGGCCTAGAACACAACCTATGACTTGTACGACACTACAAGCCTAGAACACAACCTATGACTTGTACGACACTACAGGCCTAGAACACAACCTATGACTTGTACGACACTACAGGCCTAGAACACAACCTATGACTTGTACGACACTACAGGCCTAGAACACAACCTATGACTTGTACAACACTACAGGCCTAGAACACAACCTATGACTTGTACGACACTACAGGCCTAGATCACAATCTATGACTTGTACGACACTACAGGCCTAGAACACAATCTATGACTTGTACGACACTTCAGGCCTAGAACACAACCTATGACTTGTACGACACTACAGGCCTAGAACACAACCTATGACTTGTACGACACTACAGGCCTAGAACACAACCTATGACTTGTACAACACTACAGGCCTAGAACACAACCTATGACTTGTACGACACTACAGGCCTAGAACACAATCTATGACTTGTACAACACTACAGGCCTAGAACACAACCTATGACTTGTACGACACTACAGGCCTAGAACACAACCTATGACTTGTACAACACTACAGGCCTAGAACACAACCTATGACTTGTACGACACTACAGGCCTAGATCACAATCTATGACTTGTACGACACTACAGGCCTAGAACACAACCTATGACTTGTACGACACTACAGGCCTAGAACACAACCTATGACTTGTACGACACTACAGGCCTAGAACACAACCTATGACTTGTACGACACTACAGGCCTAGAACACAACCTATGACTTGTACGACACTACAGGCCTAGAACACAACCTATGACTTGTACGACACTACAGGCCTAGAACACAACCTATGACTTGTACGACACTACAGGCCTAGAACACAACCTATGACTTGTACGACACTACAGGCCTGAGTATTGAGGATATAGAGATCGTAACCCCAGGAGTACAGAGGATGCAGTGATTGTAACCCCTGGAGTATCCAGGATATAGAGATCGTAACCCCAGGAGTACAGAGGATGCAGTGATCATAACACCTGGAGTATCGAAGATGTAGTGATCATAACACCTGGAGTATCGAGGATGTAGTGTTCATAACACCTGGAGTATCGAAGATGTAGTGATCATAACACCTGGAGTATCGAGGATGTAGTGTTCATAACACCTGGAGTATCCAGGATGTAGTGTTCATAACACCTGGAGTATCGAGGATGTAGTGATCATAACACCTGGAGTATCGAGGATGTAGTGATCATAACACCTGGAGTATCCAGGATGACAGCAAGAATGATATATGAACAAAAGTAAAACATTGAATTCTACTACTAAGTAAGAGAGGTGATTGCAGTTTGAACCAACATCCATTAATGGTAGAATACAATAGGTTGTCTATTTCATATTTGATGGCAGCTCTGAAATTCTGCATCCGGCAATCTTTTCATGAAATAATTTTTGGAATATGATTATAAGATTCCTAAATATTACACATGCATGTAAACTGGAATAAAATCATAGACTCCTAAATATCACACATGCCTGTCAAAATGAATAAAATCATAGGTTCCTAAATATCACACATGCCTGTCAAAATGAATAAAATCATAGACTCCTAAATATCACACATGCCTGTCAAAATGAATAAAATCATAGACTCCTAAATATCACACATGCCTGTCAAAATGAATAAAATCATAGACTCCTAAATATCACACATGCCTGTCAAAATGAATAAAATCATAGGTTCCTAAATATCACACATGCCTGTTTGAAGGAATAAGAATTAAATGTTAGGACTAAATGTATCACATGCCTGTTTGAAGGAATAAGAATTAAATGTTAGGACTAAATGTATCACATGCCTGTTTGAAGGAATAAGAATTAAATGTTAGGACTAAATGTATCACATGCCTGTTTGAAGGAATAAGAATTAAGTGTTAGGACTAAATGTATCATTTTTCAGGTCCTTATCATGCAATCAAGACATCCAACCTGGAGAAAAACACTTTTTTAAAGTACAAATATAGGGCTGAGAGATCTGGGTCAGTCACAACAAAAAACAACACAGCTAAGCAACGCTTCTTTTCTGAATGGCATGCAACAATGTTTGTTCATTTCCTGGTAGAATAATTCAATCTGAACTTCAGCCAATTTTGACAATGCTTTAATTATATATAACATAGAAATGATATCCAATTTCATGATTCAATTTATTGACCTTTTAACAGTAAAACTGTGGTCAATGAAATGAATACTAATGTAGTACTTAACACTGTATTTCTATAATTCTAAAATAAAAAAAATGAAAATTCATGATTTCACATTAAACTGTAACAAACTGATAGAATCTCCAGGAGAAGCAAATCACCATTAAGGCCACATAAAGCTAGACATGCATGCACATTTTCTGTTCAAGCACAAATCAGGACCACTAACAAAAGTATTTTATTGATAAAGAATTGATAAACTCCCAGAACAGATATTATTAAGCCCCTACTTTATTGATAAAGAATTGATAAACTCCCAGAATAGATATTATTAATCCCCTACTTTATTGATAAAGAATTGATAAACTCCCAGAATAGATATTATTAATCCCCTACTTTATTGATAAAGAATTGATAAACTCCCAGAACAGATATTATTAATCCCCTACTTTATTGATAAAGAATTGATAAACTCCCAGAACAGATATTATTAAGCCCCTACTTTATTGATAAAGAATTGATAAACTCCCAGAACAGTTATTTTTAAGCACCTACTTTATTGATAAAGAATTGATAAACTCCCAGAACAGATATTATTAAGCCTCTACTTTATTAATAAAGAATTGATAAACTCCCAGAATAGATATTATTAATCCTGTACTTAATTGATAAAGAATTGATAAACTCCAATAACAGATATTATTAAGCCTCTACTTTATTAATAAAGAATTGATAAACTCCCAGAATAGATATTATTAATCCTCTACTTAACTGATAAAGAATTGATAAACTCCAATAACAGATATTATTAAGTCCCTACTTTATTGATAAAGAATTGATAAACTCTCATAACAGATATTATTAAGCCTCTACTTTATTGATAAAGAATTGATAAACTCTCATAACAGATATTATTAAGCCTCTACTTTATTGATAAAGAATTGATAAACTCCCAGAACAGATGTTATTAAGTCCCTACTTTATTGATAAAGAATTGATAAACTCTCATAACTGATATTATTAAGCCTCTACTTTACTGATAAAGAATTGATAAACTCCCAGAATAGATATTATTAATCCCCTACTTTATTGATAAAGAATTGATAAACTCCAATAACAGATATCATTAAGCCCCTACTTTATTGATAAAGAATTGATAAACTCCCACAACAGATATTATTAAGCCTCTATGTCGTTATTAGCTGGTGTAGTATGCAGTATTTTAAACAAACTAAAACTATTAGTTTATATATCCCCATTACTTGTATATGATCAGCCCTATACAATCTTCTAATACTGCAGTCAGATACAATATTACACGGATGACGACCACATTACATCATACATAGTACACAATACACGGGACTAAAACTTACTTGACTTAAAAGTGAACCAAGGCAATTAAGTCAGAAGAAAAATAAACTGAGAAGAAAAATACCTGATACCATGAAAACTAAGGCACTTAGCCCTGTGTAGGTGGTCAATATAATATGTGAAGTGATCCTGTATAGGATTCCAGTGACAGCTGTGATCTAGTCTGTATATATATATATATATGGGGGGGACGTTACACAGTAAAACACATAGGCTATTAATCTTCATGGAGTGCAAGGTCCTACTGCCCAAACTGAGGCTCTCCGCATTAAAAATCTCAGCTGTTGGGGTGAGATATCTCCATCTACATAGTAGTGTTGTAACTGACTCTTTTTCTTCTCCTTCATTGACATACACTGATATACCAGACTGAGTCTAGTTCACAAAATGCATGAAAAAAGTCTGTTGTTTATACATAAATGGTTAAATAAATGACAGTGTTAATCTTGTGCTAGTTATCATGTTTGATTAAAAAGATCATGTTTCCTAATGTAAATAGTGACGAGGTTTAACGACATACTTGTTGAGTGTTTAAATCTATTAATCAATAACTAAATCAACATTTCATGAATGACATACTATCAGAGGCCACTGTAATTTTCAAAGGATTAAATGAACTTAATCCAGACTGTACATCAAATCTGTTCAAGAAATCCATGATTTCTGTAAGTGCTTATGTAGCAGGGGCAGTGTGCAGAGGAGTAAAGGTCATGTGCATAGGGAGTAAAGGTCATGTGCAGAGGGAGTAAAGGTCATATACAGAGGGAGTAAAGGTCATGTACAGAGGGAGTAAAGGTCATGTACAGAGGGAGTAAAGGTCATGTCCAAAGGGAGTAAAGGTTATGTGCAGAAGACACAACAAAATCATGTACATCAAAATCTTCTAAAGCCAGAGTGCTGTAGTACAGATGAAAAGCGAAGAGAAAAAAAAACAGAAAATAAAGGAATGAGAAAAATTTAATACCTCACTAAAATAATTTTTCTGACTTTCAGAATTGAAAATAAAAGTGGAAAACAAAGAATGTGTTTGAAAAGATAAAAATAAGGAGAAATTCATGATTTAAATGGTAAATATCACACCCTGAATATATGATAAACATTTATAAAACATTAAATGACATTACATTTGATGACAACATGATAGAATGAACTGTCATTTACTCCTATAAATGTATGATGGCTCATTTCACTTTGAAAAGTCTGTTGTTACCGCAGTAACCATAAAGGTCCACAAACAGTCAATGCTACAGAAGCTTAGCTTTATCCAGCACCCGAGGCAAAATGTTGATGACAATGATGTACTTCTAGTTGACACATCCACACAATTTACTACTTATTAGCAACACATAACAGGGCACTTCCTTGGCAAATCAGCATTTTTTTCACAGAGAAAATAATAATTTCATACTAATCCATTGGCTTAAACCATCATTCTATTATTTTTTTACAAATTTTTCTTTCATTTTTAGAGAGTTCAGGTTATGAATTTTTTTCGATATCGGAAGAAAAACGGTAAAAATGCTGATAAAGGATGGTGCTATAATTTGCCTGAAAGACAGGAAAAGCCCTGCATTTCTACGTGTAAAATTACCCTTCATTCTACGTTTGCCTGTCAATGAAAATTTCACACAAAAAACGTGTACACAATTTTGTTAACTTTCCAGCTCATCTCAATGAAAAATCATTCCAGAACACTTTTTAAACATGTGATCTGATTGATGGTTTATTGTAACATGATGATGACACCACACTTGTCCTAAGTGTGATGTACTGATGGTATGTTGTAACATGGTGATGACACGAGATGTACTGATGGTATATTGTAACATGATGATGACACCAGACTTGTCCTAAGTGTGATGTACTGATGGTATATTGTAACATGGTGATGACACGAGATGTACTTATGGTATATTGTAACATGGTGATGACACCAGACCTGTCCTAAGTGTGATGTACTGATGGTATATTGTAACATGGTGATGACACGAGATGTACTGATGGTATATTGTAACATGGTGATGACACCAGACTTGTCCTAAATGTGATGTACTGATGGTATATTGTAACATGGAGATGACACCAGACTTGTCCTAAATGTGATGTACTGATGGTATATTGTAACATGGAGATGACACCAGACTTGTCCTAAATGTGATGTACTGATGCTATATTTTAATGATTAGGTTAAGATGAATTGACAGGTAAATAAATCTTATATTCCTGTCATCTGTTATATTTTGTAAAGTAAATGAATTGAGGTTAATTTTGGGATAATGTTATCAAAAGTTTAAGTAATTAATTATATACGAACAACATAAAATTTGCTATACAAATTTCCTACCAAACTGTTTTAATATCAAATTTTGGTTATAATACATACTTAAAGGTGACAGATTTAAAAGTTATTTAAAAACATGAGCAATGATAACAGGCGATTCTGAAGGCCAAAGGGAAGTAACTCTTACCCACAATATTTAAATAGCACAGAACCTTAATAATGGATTAAATGATGGATGGTTTTTGCTAAAATATATATATATACAGATATTGATTCATAATTATAGTAATTAACATAGAAAGGAATCAGTATTGATAACTCAAAGGATATGCAAATTTTTTGCAAGATATATGATGGTGCATGTGGACAACACACTCTGTAAGCTAAAATGTCTAACTGTCAAACACTTTCACCAGCAGTTTCATGCCAGAAAGATGGCAAATGATGCAACGATAGTCTAAAGAAAAGGAAATTAATTCTGAACGTAAGATGGAATGATTTCAAATTGACTGTCCATGTGCTAGTAAAATTAACATGTAATTACATAATGTACCCGGGATGAGGACCCCAGAGCGGCGAATTGTGACAGTGAAATGATAAATGTTTTAAAGTAGAATTTAAGCTGTTATAGACAGTGTAAAACATTGTTTAGCACAAGTGTGTGTCTATCTTTATCAAATGAATCTGCCTTGTTTTACAATTTGTTATGTGCTATGTATGTTTTTGGGGTTATATATTGGTGTTTCCTGTCTAATTTCAGCGGTCAAACTGGACATAAATGATGGAGTATTGTGATAATATCTATACATAATTAGGAGTGTAAACAACATGTCCTTTCAATTTCTAATATATCTGTTTACTGTGATGTCCATTTGAATTAAAATCCATGCAAAAGATTTCTATTCCAAAGACACTGAAAAAATCATTTTATAAGACAACTGCTAGTCTACCTCTAGCCCTAGTGAGCTATCTATGAGAACCAGCTATATATAACTAGTAAACACACTTTGGTTGTTACCTGTATCATCATGAGATATGGTGCTGACTGATGGTGTGGGCAGTGGAGGAGCTGACGACTCCGGGCGGAAACGAATTTGTAACTCTTGTAGGGTCCTGGAAAAAGTAGAAAAGCATAACTGCTGAAGAGTTCTAGAATTAAGTAGAAAGTGCAATTCGTCACTCTTGTAGGGTCCTGGAAAAAGTAGAAAAGCATAACTGCTGAAGAGTTCTAGAATTAAGTAGAAAGTGCAATTCGTCACTCTTGTAGGGTTCTACAAATAAACAGATTCAGGAAATCAGTAGACACTAACTGTGGAATCCACTGGGACAAAAACACTACCCATCATTCCTTGTCTGGTGTGTTTTACATAGAATCCACGGGGACAAAAACACTACCCATCATTCCTTGTCTGGTGTGTTTTACATAGAATCCACTGGGACAAAAACACTACCCATCATTCCTTGTCTGGTGTGTTTTACATAGAATCCACTGGGACAAAAACACTAACCATCATTCCTTGTCTGGTGTGTTTTACATAGAATCCACGGGGACAAAAACACTAACCAGCATTCCTTGTCTGGTGTGTTTTACATAGAATCCACGGGGACAAAAACACTAACCAGCATTCCTTGTCTGGTGTGTTTTACATAGAATCCACTGGGACAAAAACACTTACCATCAATCCTTGTCTGATGTGTTTTACATAGAATCCACGGGGACAAAAACACTAACCAGCATTCCTTGGCTGGTGTGTTTTACATAGAATCCACGGGGACAAAAACACTAACCATCCTTCCTTGTCTGGTATTTTTACATAAAATCCAGGCTAGTATCTTTGATCTAGTATACAATATGGCCCTGCATCAATTTATAAAAATTATACAATTTATAAAAAGAACATTAATATAAGCAATGCAGAACATTTGTACATTTAGTCTTGGTGTTATATTGAGCTTTTAGTGAACATCACCTTCAATATCCATCTGAATCAAATGCAGATCCTATTTTTTCTTCTGTTACTCTCTGCATATATAGGATCTGGCAACATCCCATAAGGGGTCATGTTCTGGTGACCTTTTGCATCAGCCAATCAAATTACCAGAATCTTGAAAGTGAATGAAAGTGGGCAAAATAGCTTGCATAATTGTTTTTCTATGTAAAGAATTTAAGTCTTTTCATCACATCAAGTGTGTATTATATATTGAGACAAATTGTTCCCTGTAATTCAGATTTACAATGTAGACAATTTGTCATGCCTCTGAAGCACAGATCATGGAAAGGTCACCAGAACATGACCTCTTGTGGAATGTTGTGAGATCCTTTGTGTAGAGGAGTAGTAATAAGGATCTGCATTTTAATCAGATTGGGTCAATATAGAAAGCCTAAGACTGGCCCAAAGAAAATTGGAACACAAGGGGCTGCCATCTTGTAATTAGACATTGGTCGGGGATGGTAAGAGGTAAACACTTACTTGGGGTGGACAGTGTATAACTTAATTTGAACACCTGACGTAGTACCACATTCCATTTTGCTATCACCATCCTCATTTTCCTCTCGCTCAAGTTCACCTACAACACAAAAACAGAAATGCTTCAAATATTACTTCTTAATTCATCAAGTTCTGTTCTCTTTGACAATATCAGAATCCTTTTCATATAACAAAGTACTACCCCTTTACAGAGCTACAATAGTTTAAAGAAAATAAACAAGCATATCTAGAGATCATGGCAAACCTACTTTGCAAATTGTACTTCTCCAGAAATAGTGATATAATCATTATCTATGGACAGATGTCCGACGAACCAAAGATAAAGGTGATTTGTACAACAGATCAGTCAGAATACTTCATACCTGTGGTGATGTCATCCAGGTGAGAATCATCCTCTGTGACAGATTTTTTAAACTTTTTCTTGCTCGCATCCATTATAGCAAAGCTTAGACATGGCTGGGCAAGTAGAAACTCGGACACCGAGCTGATGTGGGCAGTGTTAGAGTCACTCTCCTGATGTATTTGTAACACATACAGTACCTACAACACATCACTCTCCTGATGTATTTGTAACACATACAGTACCTACAACACATCATCACTCTCCTGATGTATTTGTAACACATACAGTACCTACAACACATCACTCTCCTGATGTATTTGTAACACATACAGTACCTACAACACATCACTCTCCTGATGTATTTGTAACACATACAGTACCTACAACATGTCACTCTCCTGATGTATTTGTAACACATACAGTACCTACAACATGTCACTCTCCTGATGTATTTGTAACACATACAGTACCTACAACACATCACTCTCCTGATGTATTTGTAACACATACAGTAACTACAACATGTCACTCTCCTGATGTATTTGTAACACATACAGTACCTACAACACATCACTCTCCTGATGTATTTGTAACACATACAGTACCTACAATACAAAACGTTCGAGATATTACCTAATATTAACAGATACCGTTGTATCAACCTCTATAAAGGCAGTTCTAGAGGTAAATATGAGCAGGCATCGGTCAGCAGATCAATTAGTTTTTGTGGGTGGTTTGTACAACACTAAAATACGTTTATGTGAGAATGGCGTAGTTACAACTTGAATTATACAGGTGGATGGTTAAACAGGAACCCCAAAAAACTTAATTTTGGGGATCAACTTGACACAAAAATTAATATTTTGTGGGTAAAACAATGATCTTATTTTGGTATTTAAAGAGATCAAAATAAAAACATCAATTTGTACACATTCACAAAATTTCAAGGGAGATAACTCAAGCTGGTTTTGAAACTCTCATGAGATGTGAGAACTAGGTCAAATAAGATGGCATTTAACAAGAACTCCTGTTCACTGTATTTCCTGCAAACTTCCTGTATCCATATGATAGCTAACAGATTGAAAATTATCAATTTTCTGAGATTAAAATGCATGGCAACATAATTCTTTAATTTTGAAACTTCCATATTTATTGTGTTCAAGCATACAGAAATTCAAAATTTTCAGCGATCTTTTTCACGCAGTTTGGAAAAATATACTGAGATTTTATATATCAAATTTTGGGGAAAAATACAATATTTTGGTTCAGAGAAGAAACATGTATTTAGCTAGGTATTTACATTGTAAGCCCATAATTCCCTCGGACAGTACCAGTGGGGGACTACCAATAAGTATATACACTGTAAACCTATAATTCCCTCTGACAGTACCAGAGGGGGACCAATAAGTATATACACTGTAAACCTATAATTCCCTCTGACAGTACCAGTGGGGGACCAATAAGTATATACACTGTAAACCTATAATTCCCTCTGACAGTACCAGTGCGGGAATACCAATAAGTATATACACTGTAAACCTATAATTCCCTCTGACAGTACCAGTGGGGGACTACCAATAAGTATATACACTGTAAACCTATAATTCCCTCTGACAGTACCAGTGGGGGACCAATAAGTATATACACTGTAAACCTATAATTCCCTCTGACAGTACCAGTGCGGGAATACCAATAAGTATATACACTGTAAACCTATAATTCCCTCTGACAGTACCAGAGGGGGACCAATAAGTATATACACTGTAAACCTATAATTCCCTCTGACAGTACCAGTGGGGGACCAATAAGTATATACACTGTAAACCTATAATTCCCTCTGACAGTACCATTGGGGGACCAATAAGTATATACACTGTAAACCTATAATTCCCTCTGACAGTACCAGTGCGGGAATACCAATAAGTATATACACTGTAAACCTATAATTCCCCCTGACAGTACCAGTAGGGGACTACCAATAAGTATATACACTGTAAACCTATAATTCCCTCTGACAGTACCAGTGGGGGACCAATAAGTATATACACTGTAAACCTATAATTCCCTCTGACAGTACCAGTGGGGGACTACCAATAAGTATATACACTGTAAACCTATAATTCCCTCTGACAGTACCAGTGGGGGACCAATAAGTATATACACTGTAAACCTATAATTCCCTCTGACAGTACCAGTGGGGGACTACCAATAAGTATATACACTGTAAACCTATAATTCCCTCTGACAGTACCAGTGGGGGACTACCAATAAGTATATACACTGTAAACCTATAATTCCCTCTGACAGTACCAGTGGGGGACCAATAAGTATATACACTGTAAACCTATAATTCCCTCTGACAGTACCAGTGGGGGACTACCAATAAGTATATACACTGTAAACCTATAATTCCCTCTGACAGTACCAGTGGGGGACTACCAATAGGTATATACACTGTAAACCTATAATTCCCTCTGACAGTACCAGGAGGGGACTACCAATAAGTATATACACTGTAAACCTATAATTCCCTCTGACAGTACCAGTAGGAGACTACCAATAAGTATATACACTGTAAACCTATAATTCCCTCTGACAGTACCAGTGGGGGACCAATAAGTATATACACTGTAAACCTATAATTCCCTCTGACAGTACCAGTGGGGGACCAATAAGTATATACACTGTAAACCTATAATTCCTTCCTACAGTAACTTTAGGTATGTACCTTTCTTCGGATATCAGACAGGACCAGATATTTAGCACTCAAATCTAACGCTGCTTTCATGCAGGGGTCAAGTTGGAAATTTGATGGTAATCCAGGTGGGCAGGAAAATCTAGAAATTTAAAAGAGTAAAAAAAATTATGACAATTTTATAAGAAAAACATGTAAATGTATAAAATACAGTGCAACTTCCCGTAACCAATTCTTCTCAATACTAATCATGTCTTGAAACTAAAACAAAATTGCCATTTATGACCTACATCCTCTTTATTATAGTCTCCAGTAAAACCTACCTGATGGTCTGTAGACACAATCTCCAGTAAACCTACCTGATGGTCTGTAGACACAATCTCCAGTAAAACCTACCTGATTGTCGGTAGACACAATCTCCAGTAAAACCTACCTGATGGTCTGTAGGCACAATCTCCAGTAAAACCTACCTAATGGTCTGTAGACACAATCTCCAGTAAAACTTATCTGATGGTCTGTAGACACAATCTCCAGTAAAACCTATCTGATGGTCTGTAGACACAATCTCCAGTAAAACCTACCTGATTGTCTGTAGACACAATCTCCAGTAAACCTTACCTGATGGTCTATAGACACAATCTCCAGTAAAACCTATCTGATGGTCTGTAGACACAATATCCAGTAAAACCTACCTGATTGTCTGTAGACACAATCTCCAGTAAAACCTAACTGATTGTCTGTAGACACAATCTCCAGTAAAACCTACCTAATGGTCTGTAGACACAATCTCCAGTAAAACCTACCTGATTGTCTGTAGACACAATCTCCAGTAAAACCTACCTGATTGTCTGTAGACACAATCTCCAGTAAAACCTACCTGATTGTCTGTAGACACAATCTCCAGTAAAACCTACCTGATTGTCTGTAGACAGGTCCAAGATTCACACGTCCAGATCTTTAACTCCTGATTATTCATAGCTCCAGTCACAGCAAATTTCCAAAACTGGGCACTGTGATCAAAGCATAGAAAAGATTTAGAGATCAGAGCTTTTTATAGCCTCCCAGTTCTACTGGACAGGAGGACAGGAGGCCTGTGAGCTATCTTTAATGCTACAAAGCAAACGTTACAATATCTTTTAAATCAGTCATACTTCATCCATTTTTAAAAAGACTTTTTGTGACACATCATGTAGTGCATTAAATGGTATCTTAAAGTCGTTTTCATTTCATTAGAGATTTTTGAAACTCACCTCAAAGCATTTATTTTTGCTTACTATGGAATGAAACTACCATGGAATTAAAATCCTATACAAATATTACATAACTAAAAATATTAACATTCTCTTAATTCTGATAACTGAATATACATGGATATCTAGATATGATAATGTAAATATCTGGATACTTTGATAGGAGTGTAAATATCTGGATACCTTGATAGGAGTGTAAATATCTGGATACCTTGATAGGACAGTGTAAATATCTGGATATCATGTAGCAGTCCAGTAGGAGACATGAGAGTGTGAAAACACCACTCCTGTAGTACAGACAGTGTGATTATAGTGTAAACACCTCTCCTGTTGTACAGATGGTGTGATTATAGTGTGTACACCTCTCCTGTTGTACAGATGGTGTGATTATAGTGTAAACACCTCTCCTGTTGTACAGATGGTGTGATAATAGTGTAAACACCTCTCCTGTTGTACAGATGGTGTGATTATAGTGTAAACACCTCTCCTGTTGTACAGATGGTGTGATTATAGTGTAAACACCTCTCCTGTTGTACAGATGGTGTGATAATAGTGTAAACACCTCTCCTGTTGTACAGATGGTGTGATAATAGTGTAAACACCTCTCCTGTTGTACAGATGGTGTGATTAGTGTAAACACCTCTCCTGTTGTACAGATGGTGTGATAATAGTGTGTACACCTCTCCTGTTGTACAGATGGTGTGATTACAGTGTTAACACCTCTCCTGTTGTACAGATGGTGTGATTAGTGTAAACACCTCTCCTGTTATACAGATGGTGTGATTATAGTGTGTACACCTCTCCTGTAGTACAGATGGTGTGATTATAGTGTGTACACCTCTCCTGTTGTACAGATGGTGTGATTATAGTGTGTACACCTCTCCTGTTGTACAGATGGTGTGATTATAGTGTAAACACCTCTCCTGTAGTACAGATGGTGTGATTACCATGTGTACACCTCTCCTGTTGTACAGATGGTGTGATTATAGTGTAAACACCTCTCCTGTAGTACAGATGGTGTGATTACCATGTGTACACCTCTCCTGTTGTACAGATGGTGTGATTATAGTGTGTACACCTCTCCTGTTGAACAGATGGTGTGATTATAGTGTAAACACCTCTCCTGTAGTACAGATGGTGTGATTACCATGTGTACACCTCTCCTGTTGTACAGATGGTGTGATTATAGTGTGTACACCTCTCCTGTTGTACAGATGGTGTGATTATAGTGTAAACACCTCTCCTGTAGTACAGATGGTGTGATTATAGTGTAAACACCTCTCCTGTAGTACAGATGGTGTGATGATAGTGTACACACCTCTCCTGTAGTACAGATGGTGTGATTATAGTGTGTACACCTCTCCTGTTGTACAGATGGTGTGATTATAGTGTAAACACCTCTCCTGTAGTACAGATGGTGTGATTACCATGTGTACACCTCTCCTGTTGTACAGATGGTGTGATTATAGTGTGTACACCTCTCCTGTTGTACAGATGGTGTGATTATAGTGTAAACACCTCTCCTGTAGTACAGATGGTGTGATTACCATGTGTACACCTCTCCTGTTGTACAGATGGTGTGATTATAGTGTGTACACCTCTCCTGTTGTACAGATGGTGTGATTATAGTGTAAACACCTCTCCTGTAGTACAGATGGTGTGATTATAGTGTAAACACCTCTCCTGTTGTACAGATGGTGTGATTACCATGTGTACACCTCTCCTGTAGTACAGATGGTGTGATTATAGTGTAAACACCTCTCCTGTAGTACAGATGGTGTGATTATAGTGTAAACACCTCTCCTGTTGTACAGATGGTGTGATTATAGAGTGAACACCTCTCCTGTAGTACAGATGGTGTGATTATAGTGTAAACACCTCTCCTGTTGTACAGATGGTGTGATAATAGTGTAAACACCTCTCCTGTTGTACAGATGGTGTGATAATAGTGTAAACACCTCTCCTGTAGTACAGATGGTGTGATTATAGTGTAAACACCTCTCCTGTTGTACAGATGATGTGAATATAGGACAGAATGATTCTATAAAACCCACACAGCAAATAAGAAAACAAAAGTGGATGACATCAAAACAATACACAAATATGTAATTTAAAATACAAGAAATTTGTAAAGATTATATTTTCTTATCTACAATTTTTATTTTCTTTACCAAAATCAATATCTTAGTCAATGCTATGTTTTTTCTGTTAACTGAAGATTTCATTGTTTGACTTTGTTACATGAAACATTTTTTGACATTCAACAAAAAACTGTGATGTTATTGAAACATGTAATACATATCTGACGACACATAAATTAATTGACTGAACGACAGTCACTGTCTGGGCAACAAAACTCACTCATTTATATCTAATTAAAAAATACTACAATGATATTGGAAGGTTGAATCAAAATAAAAAACTTAATGATAAAAACTATAACAAATATTTAACTTAAATAGTCTACCACCATATCCACCCCCATCTACCTAACATAAAAATACATAAAGTTAATGTATTTTGAGTACAATTTAAGGTATTGCAGAAATATCTGAACAGTACATGGTTAGGTACATGTAGGTACTCAAATATTCAAAAAGTGTTTCCCATACAGGATGAAAATTTAGAAATATTAGTTGATAGAGATCACCCAAAATGTAAAATTTTATTTTCTTGAATTGAATTCTTAATCACATTAATTGAATTATTTTCAAATTGAAAGAAAAATTTCTACATCATCGCACATAACATTTAATATTACATATAAAAACAACCAGAAAATGAAGGGAAAGACATGGTGCTCTGTGCAAATTACCACGACTTCTTCATTGGATCAGTTCTGAAAAGTTAATCGTGTCCCTGCTGAATAACTTGTTGCATCACACGTATGTACAACAGAAATATCTACTTACTTTTTAATGAAAATTATATAGACAATATAAACAATGCCTAATGACCGAAATACATTAATTACGTACAATCCTCACTACCAATTAATGTATTTAATAAATTCTGATGTGGATAAAAATTCAATACTTCCCATTACAATATTAAAACTGTAAGTATTGCTACGATGTAGCCATTGTCGTAATATTTCATCGTTGTTTTCTGAAGGAATACCAGATAAAAGTTTAAGGACATAAGTAAGCCATTTTGTTAACATCAATTTAAAGCAGAGGTAACTGTTAGGGTCAGCCATCTGACATACTTACTCCTCACTGAAGTACTTGTGGTCATCCAGGAAGAATAGGCTCGACAGTGGTTTGCCGTCGTGAGGTTTCCACTGGTGTAGACATCTGTATCAACAAGGTTACAAAGGTAAACACCAAAGTGCACTGGTTGAACCAAAACCAGGATAAAATATTTTTCAAATTCCCAAACCAGGAAAATTACAATTAAAGTTCAAGTCATTTTATTTCTTTAGGTAAATCAGCATGGGACAAATATCATTTTTCCTTATCAGCATACACAGAAACAGGTAATCAGAAAATACCAATTCTAACACCAGACCATTAACAACCTCTAACACCAGACCAGCTACCACCTCTAACACCAGACCAGCTACCACCTTTAACACCAGACCAGCTATCACCTCTAACACCCTCCCACCTCTAACACCAGACCAGCTACCACCTCTAACACCCTCCCACCTCTAACACCAGACCAGCTACCACCTCTAACACCAGACCAGCTACCACCTCTAACACCCTCCCACCTCTAACACCAGACCAGCTACCACCTCTAACACCCTCCTACCTCTAACACCAGACCAGCTACCAGCTCTAACACCCTCCCACCTCTTACACCAGACCAGCTACCACCTCTAACACCAGACCAGCTACCACCTCTAACACCAGACATGCTCCTACTCCTAATATTTTACCAGCTACCACCTCTGTTTGTTTTCGAATAGAAGAAACTTGATACTCACCTTGGAGACATGTTTTCACCCATATTGACCTGGAAGAATTTGACTTCCCCATCCAAACTGGCCGTCGCTAGAGCCGTGCCATCAGGTGAAAATGCAGCATCCATGATGGCCTGGTATTCAGAAAATCAAAAAAACATTTCAAAATGTAGAATTTATTTAATGGATTTATTGACCCATGAACAGCCAGTCTCATTTGAAATGATTAATACTTAAGGTATGTGGTAGCAAACTCACTGAACAACATAAGGAGGCCCACCACATGTCATTCAGTGCATTTAGGGTTAAGAGTCCTGAGAAAAACAAACCTCCACAAGTAGGTAGTGATGAACTACAGACCTCCACAGGTGGGTAGTGATGAACTACAGACCTCCACAGGTGGGTAGTGATGAACTACAGACCTCCACAGGTAGGTAGTGATGAACTACAGACCTCCACAGGTGGGTAGTGATGATCTACTGACCTCCACAAGTAGGTAGTGATGAACTACAGACCTCCACAGGTGGGTAGTGATGAACTACAGACCTCCACAGGTAGGTAGTGATGAACTACAGACCTCCACAGGTGGGTAGTGATGATCTACAGACCTCCACAGGTAGGTAGTGATGAACTACAGACCTCCACAGGTAGGTAGTGATGAACTACAGACCTCCACAGGTAGGTAGTGATGAACTACAGACCTCCACAGGTAGGTAGTGATGAACTACAGACCTCCACAGGTAGGTAGTGATGAACTACAGACCTCCACAGGTAGGTAGTGATGAACTACAGACCTCCACAGGTAGGTAGTGATGAACTACAGACCTCCACAGGTAGGTAGTGATGATCTACAGACCTCCACAGGTTGGTAGTGATGAACTACAGACCTCCACAAGTGGGTAATGATGATTTACAGACCTCCACAGGTAGGTAGTGATGAACTACAGACCTCCACAGGTAGGTAGTGATGATCTACAGACCTCCACAGGTAGGTAGTGATGAACTACAGACCTCCACAGGTGGGTAGTGATGATCTACAGACCTCCACAGGTAGGTAGTGATAAACTACAGACCTCCACAGGTAGATAGTGATGAACTACAGACCTTCACAGGTGGGTAGTGATGAACTACAGACCTCCACAGGTGGGTATTGATGATCTACAGACCTCCACAGGTAGGTAGTGATGATCTACAGACCTCCACAGGTAGGTAGTGATAAACTACAGACCTCCACAGGTAGGTAGTGATGATCTACAGACCTCCACAGATAGGTAGTGATGATCTACAGACCTCCACAGGTAGGTAGTGATGATCTACAGACCTCCACAGGTAGGTAGTGATGATCTACAGACCTCCACAGGTAGGTAGTGATAAACTACAGACCTCCACAGGTAGGTAGTGATAAACTACAGACCACCACAGGTAGGTAGTGATGAACTACAGACCTCCACAGGTAGATAGTGATGATTTATAGACCTCCACAGGTAGGTAGTGATGATCTACAGACCTCCACAGGTAGGTAGTGATGATCTACAGACCTCCACAGGTGGGTAGTGATGATCTACAGACCTCCACAGGTAGGTAGTGATGATCTACAGACCTCCACAGGTAGGTAGTGATGAACTACAGACCTCCACAGGTAGGTAGTGATGATCTACAGACCTCCACAGGTAGGTAGTGATGAACTACAGACCTCCACAGGTTGGTAGTGATGAACTACAGACCTCCACAGATATGTAGTGATGAACTACAGACCTCCACAGGTAGGTAGTGATGATCTACAGACCTCCACAGGTGGGTAGTGATGAACTACAGACCTCCACAGGTGGGTAGTGATGATCTACAGACCTCCACAGGTAGGTAGTGATGATCTACAGACCTCCACAGGTAGGTAGTAATGAACTACAGACCTCCACAGGTAGGTAGTGATGAACTACAGACCTCCACAGGTAGATAGTGATGATTTATAGACCTCCACAGGTGGGTAGTGATGAACTACAGACCTCCACAGGTAGGTAGTAATGAACTACAGACCACCACAGGTAGGTAGTGATGAACAACAGACCTCCACAGGTAGGTAGTGATGAACTACAGACCTCCACAGGTAGGTAGTGATGAACTACAGACCTCCACAGGTAGGTAGTGATGAACTACAGACCTCCACAGGTAGGTAGTGATGAACTACAGACCTCCACAGGTAGGTAGTGATGATCTAGACCTCCACAGGTAGGTAGTGATAAACTACAGACCTCCACAGGTAGGTAGTGATGATCTACAGACCTCCACAGGTGGGTAGTGATGAACTATAGACCTCCACAGGTAGGTAGTGATGAACTACAGACCTCCACAGGTAGGTAGTGATAAACTACAGACCTCCACAGGTAGGTAGTGATGATCTACAGACCTCCACAGGTGGGTAGTGATGATCTACAGACCTCCACAGGTATTTAGTGATGAACTACAGACCTCCACAGGTAGGTAGTGATGAACTACAGACCTCCACAGGTAGATAGTGATGAACTACCACAGCCCCTTATTGAGAAAAGGAGATGCTTTTCAAGTATCATCAAGGTATACAATTATTTACCTGTTTATGACTGTCGATGAGAATCAGTCCAAACTGCACTTCGTGTACCACCAGTGGACCACTAGAATATTCCTTAGTCACCAGGTCCACATTCCAGATCTCTGCCTGTTGATCAATAACATGTCTATAATATGTACTAGGACAATCATTCAGTTTCCACCTTCTCATTCCTAAATTTTTTTTTTAACAAAGACGAGAAATGTATTTCGTAAAACTTATTTTATAATTTTTCATCAAATGATGTTCATTTTCAAAGATTTGTGCAATGTGTACTAATATTCAGGAGATTAGTTCTCCATAAAATACACATGTTTTTACCCAGCCCCTGATGAGACCAGGAACACAGATCAGTCCTCCATTAAATTTTCTTACCTTCATAATCTAATACAGGGGTTACAAGAGAAGGTCCATTGATGTGGGGATGTCACAATCTAATACAGGGGTTACAAGAGAAGGCCCACTGATGTGGGGATGTCACAATCTAATACATGAGTTACAAGAGAAGGCCCACTGATGTGGGGATGTCACAATCTAATACAGGAGTTACAAGAGAAGGCCCACTGATGTGGGGATGTCACAATCTAATACAGGGGTTACAAGAGAAGGCCCACTGATGTGGGGATGTCACAATCTAATACAGGAGTTACAAGAGAAGGCCCATTGATGTGGGGATGTCACAATCTAATACAGGGGTTACAAGAGAAGGTCCATTGATGTGGGGATGTCAAAATCTAATACAGGGGTTACAAGAGAAGGTCCATTGATGTGGGGATGTCACAATCTAATACAGGGGTTACAAGAGAAGGCCCACTGATGTGGGGATGTCACAATCTAATACAGGAGTTACAAGAGAATATCCGTTGATGTGGTGATGTCACAATCTAATACAGGAGTTACAAGAGAAGGCCCACTGATGTGGGGATGTCACAATCTAATACAGGAGTTACAAGAGAAGGTCCATTGATGTGGGGATGTCACAATCTAATACAGGGGTTATAAGAGAAGGCCCACTGATGTAGGGATGTCACAATCTAATACAGGGGTTATAAGAGAAGGCCCACTGATGTGGGGATGTCACAATCTAATACAGGGGTTACAAGAGAAGGCCCACTGATGTGGGGATGTCACAATCTAATACAGGGGTTACAAGAGAAGGTCCATTGATGTGGGGATGTCACAATCTAATACAGGGGTTATAAGAGAAGGCCCACTGATGTGGGGATGTCACAATCTAATACAGGGGTTACAAGAGAAGGCCCACTGATGTGGGGATGTCACAATCTAATACAGGAGTTACAAGAGAAGGCCCACTGATGTGGGGGATGTCACAATCTAATACAGGGGTTACAAGAGAAGGCCCACTGATGTAGGGATGTCACAATCTAATACAGGGGTTATAAGAGAAGGTTCATTGATGTGGGGATGTCACAATCTAATACAGGGGTTACAAGAGAAGGTCCATTGATGTGGGGATGTCACAATCTAATACAGGGGTTACAAGAGAAGGTCCATTGATGTGGTGATGTCACAATCTAATACAGGGGTTACAAGAGAAGGCCCATTGATGTGGGGATGTCCCAATCTAATACAGGGGTTATAAGTGATGTCCCAATCTAATACAGGGGTTATAAGAGAATATCTAGTGGTGTGCTGATGTCACTTTCTGTATTTGATTTGAGAATCATTTCTAAGGTACAAAACAATACAACTGACATCTTTTTTGTCGGTAATACCTTCTCATTGTGAGTAAGAACAAGCACTCTTGAGGCATCCTGTGTGGAGGACTCAGTTACACTGCTATCGTCTGAATCATCTGGGATGAATGGGCACCAGATCAGGCGGTGGTACTCGGTGCGAGGTGCCTCTTTATCACGACGGACATGAAGGACAAGGTTAGTTCTAATGAAGTTAAGGCTTTGACAAGCTTTCTTTTTCAACTTTTTTCTAACCTAAGATAAAAAATTGGATGTGAAGTCTTGCACTTTGATATATTGCATGTAGTCTTATGTAGTGAAAATTTGGATGAGAAATCTTACCTACAGTAGTGAAAGTTTGAATGGAAAGTCTTTGGTTTTGGAAAAAGAAAAGGGCCTTATAAAGTATTTAAAATTTCATGCCTTGGAAGAAATGGTTGCGAAGTCTTGTATACTAAAAGATGATGAAATTGTTATTCATATGTAACAGGTTTTCTTTGTTCAGATTTTTCAATGTAAAAGGATACATCAGTTTGTCGGAATCTGTTTCTTTAATACTGTATACAAAGAGATTGCCGACCTCATCCACAGCACCAAAAATGACGTCATCTGTGTGAGCAAAGGCTATGTCTATAACCTTGCCAGTGAAATCCTTTAACAGGACCCGTTCAGCTGTCCGGCGATTAATGATTCGTACAATGCCACCTGATTTACCTAAGAATACAAATAATGACTTTCTGAGAACTTGTATAGTACGGACACAACAAAGCTAATTCTGTATTACATGTTATCACTGTAGCCTGAGCTTGATGTGCTATTATGTCACCAGATTTGACCAGGTGTCTGATAGGTGTTTTCTGGTCCAGTGTCTGACAGGTGTTTTCTGGTCTAGTGTCTGACAGGTGTTTTCTGGTCTAGTGTCTGACAGGTGTTTTCTGGTCTAACAGTGATAAATGATAAATTGTGATAACTAACAGTGATAAATGATAAATTGTGATAACTAACAGTGATAAATGATAAATTGTGATAACTAACAGTGATAAATGATAAATTGTGATAACTAACAGTGATAAATGATAAATTGTGATAACTAACAGTGATAAATGATAAATTGTGATAACTAACAGTGATAAATGATAAATTGTGATAACTAACAGTGATAAATGATAAATTGTGATAACTAACAGTGATATATGATAAATTGTGATAACTAACAATGATAAATGATAAATTGTGATAACTAACAGTGATAAATGATAAATTGTGATAACTAACAGTGATAGATGATAAATTGTGATAACTAACAATGATAAATGATAAATTGTGATAACTAACAGTGATAAATGATAAATTGTGATAACTAACAGTGATAAATGATAAATTGTGATAACTAACAGTGATAAATGATAAATTGTGATAACTAACAGTGATAGATGATAAATTGTGATAACTAACAGTGATAGATGATAAATTGTGATAACTAACAGTGATAAATGATAAATTGTGATAACTAAGATATTTCTTACCTCTGAGAGTATATGCTGCATACAAACTGTTTTTGTGTATTGCCACCAGGTTACCAATGTAGTGGAGCTGTTCCCAATCATACTTCACCACAGGAGTTATCTTCACCTGTAAATAAACACCAGACTAATTACCTTGCAGCCTCTGACAAACCTCACATATATCAATAATGACATTTGATTTTGTAACATGGTCTGTGACGAACCTTATTTTTGCCTGTCTTGGTCATTGACCTATCTTACTGCTGCCTATCTTGGTCAGTGACCTACCTTACTGCTGCCTGTCATTGCCTGTAACCTACCTGATTACTGCCTGTCATGACCTGTGACCTACCTGATTACTGCCTGTCATGACCTGTGACCTACCTTATTGCTGCCTGTCATGACCTGTGACCTACCTTGTTGCTGCCTGTTGTGGCCTATGACCTACATTTCTGCTGCCTGTGGTGGCCTGTGACCTACCTTTCTCCTGCCTGTGGTGGCCTGTGACCTACCTTATTGCTGCCTGTCATGACCTGTGACCTACCTTATTGCTGCCTGTGGTGGCCTGTGACCTACCTTATTGCTGCCTGTGGTGGCCTGTGACCTAACTTATTGCTGCCTGTGGTGGCTTGTGACCTAACTTATTGCTGCCTGTTGTGGCTTGTGACCTACCTTATTGCTGCCTGTGGTGGCCTGTGACCTACCTTATTGCTGCCTGTGGTGGCCTGTGACCTAACTTATTGCTGCCTGTTGTGGCCTGTGACCTACCTTATTGCTGCCTGTGGTGGCTTGTGACCTACCTTATTGCTGCCTGTCATGGCTTGTGACCTACCTTATTGCTGCCTGTCGTGGCCTGTGACCTACCTTATTGTTGCCTGTCGTGGCCTGTGACCTACCTTATTTCTGCCTGTCGTGGCCTGTGACCTACCTTATTGCTGCCTGTGGTGGCCTGTGACCTAACTTATTTCTGCCTGTGGTGGCCTGTGACCTACCTTATTGCTGCCTGTCGTGGCCTATGATCTACCTTATTGCTGCCTGTGACCTACCTTATTGATGCCTGTGGTGGCCTGTGACCTACCTTATTGCTGCCTGTCGTGGCCTGTGACATCCCACCTGATCCTGTTACAATGCCACTGCTGCCCTTACTGGCCATTATGTCCACCTCTCGACCATATACACTGAAGCTATTCACTGTATCAGATCCTTGAAGTGTACTGGAAAAACACATGTTCTAGATCAGCAGATATAACACTGCAGTGTAAGAAATCATATTGGGGCGGACTTTGTTAAATTATTGTCACTCTGAAACATTCTAAATATAAACAAGTATCAAGAAGCGAAGGATTTTAGCAAAAGTGTAATAATAAGAAAAATGAAAATATCAAATTAAATTTTTAAAAAAAGCATGGAAATCATGCTGATACTGACAAGTTGAAAAAACGTCTTATCATTATTGAGAAAAAATTGTATGAAGATTATCTGAAATTCCTGCTGATAAACGGATTATAGAGAAAACTTTCTTGTACTCTGTTAGACCTATAAACAGCTATATTTACATTAACTGGCGTGGAGCAGGGGCATCGTATATTGTCTTCATCAGTTCTGTCAGGGTAGGATTACCCGCTGTTCCATCTCCAGAATTTCCTGGATCCATACTGTAAAGAGATAAAGATGAAGTTGGGGGATTGAGATTTATGATTTAAATTTCTTATAATAAATGAAAAGAATATATTTATCTATATATATATATACAAAATCTATTGTTCTAATACTTATCTGTTCATAATCTGTAGAGCAAAATACTTATCGGTCTATAAGTGACAGTAACTTCCTGATTGAAGAATTTCCAGATAGAGTGTCCACTGGTATACTAGTTTTATTATTAGGTCAGATATAACAGATTTATTGTAATAATGATGTTCTTTCTTTTCTATGGAGTCGGCTTTAAGACTTTAAAGTTGGAAAATAATGTTACTTGCAATCAAATTCAGCATGTGTACAAGAATAATGTATGCTTCCCAATGTAATACTATACAGGAATGTAACACCATCAAACAATGTATTTTCTTTGTAGAAGTTTATCTGCTGAGTCCATAACACCAAAATTATGATGAGTCCAGTTACAAAGACAATGAGTAAATTATCGAATTTTGAGCGAGTCTCAAAGAAAAATCATGAGTCCAGGACTCAAATATTTGAGTCACAAAAATCAGTGTGTTCCTGAACATGTCATTTACCTTCGGTTTACCTTATAGATACCTTTATCACATGATTGGTATCCAGTGTGTATACCCATGTTGTATTTCTGCTCATTATACATATGCAATATTCAGATGACATGGTGATGTTACAATGGAGACCATATATACATAGAGAGAACAGACATGACTCCATTTTTTTACCAATTTGCTAGAAAAAATTGATCCTGTGATCAAAAGGATATTAAATTTGTTTCCAAGTGATATTTGATTTATAAAACTCTTCAATAAATTTTATTTTAGCTTGCAAAAGGCTCACTAAAATGAAAAAATTCTTGGAATGGTTTCATAAATCCACAAATCAAAAGAAAACTTGTGTAAGATTCCATATACATTAATATAACATTTTATAATTACATTATCGTGTATAGCAAATACTCCAATAGATTAGTTACTAGAGTCCTTAAGTCTAGACCATGGATAGCTCTGGTACTAGATATGTAATAATTATACATAAAAGCCATCACACATGAAGACAATGCCAGCTCCAGGATATATCTTCTTAAAATAGACATTACCTTTCATGTATTGGTAGAGATCCGGTCACATTCCCAGAAGACATCACTATAACCAAACAAACAATATGTTAACCATGTTATCATGCATATCATGAAGTACAATAACTTCATCAGTGTCTACACATAACTAAGCTCCATGCATTTTATATATGTATTTCTAAATAACTATATTTGGAGTAACACGAATATCCCCACCCCCAACCAAGGAGAAGTTCGAAACTTTTTAATGTAATTGTAGCTTTGTTAAGATGTGTGCTAATGACACATGAAAAAAAAAATCTGCAATTCCCACTGGAGTTGGACAAGGCTTTCTGATATTGGCCTTACCATTTCTGTGAAAACAGTTATCAAAATTACTAAATTTATATGGCCATAACTGTTGGAAAAAATTAATTGACCAAAAACGATCCAGAAATTACCAAATTATGAAAGGAAAGGGTTACAGCATATGCCCAACCAAGAATATGGAACATATTTAGAGGAACTATCAAGATCTTTGATAAAACATTAAAAATGCTAGTTCATATCACAGTCAAGGAATTTTTTATAAAAAGTGCCAGCTTTCTTCCTGAATAAATAAGTAATGTGTACATGTATTGTGTCCCAGTAGATAAGCTGCTGCATTGTAGACAAAACGTCATTCATAAATTGCATAACTTTGGAGTTTGTTTCACTAATTAGGATTGATCCTATAAGACTCTTGTATACTGTGTGTGTGATCTCATCTAGACTAATTATAATAACTTCACCAGTTTTGGAACGAGACCTGCAGTGCTCACACACTTATTCAATTTTCGGTTCTCATTCCACAAAAAAAAAATGATTTCTCCACTCATGATACAAGATGATTATGGGATGTATGTTGACACTTTTCTAATAAGAAAAGCCTCAAACTACCATGGTAATCTGAATCCTGCATACATCTGCACATGATCATTGTAAAATAAATGTCAGTCCCCCAAATGTTTGCATAATTCATTTTTTTGCCGACTCTGACAGAATCATATCTTAAAACAAATGTACTCAATCAAAATTGGATTTGAAATATTTAACAAAATACAGCTCAAACCAAAATATTGGTCTACATTTACCCTCCCATAGAAATGCATTTTGATTCATGATTCTTCAGGGTTATTCAATGCTAATATAAAAAATTAATTAATTCATCTCATGTATTTCTGCCACAGTATTGGTCTAAAATGTCTTTTGTTGATTTTGTGTTAAAGAGTTTTTGACATTTTTATATGAAATGAAATCACAACAACATTTTAGATAACTGATATTTTAATTGGGGCGATCACAAGTTCCAACTTCTATTGATATCCGTCATTACACTGGTGGCGTTTAAACCTACCTCCAAAAATATAACAGTAACATGTGATTTTAATATAGCTGTAAATGTTCACAACATGTCTTTCCTAAGATTATGCAAGTCATTGAGAAGAATTCAGATTAAAACAGCAAAAGATCTATATTTTGTGTTTGTGCACGGGTTAGGTGGGTCTGGATGCTCACTCTTGTTGCCATTACTTGCTGTTTTCACAGAGATACTGATGAGATATAAACCAATTTATAATCTGGTACATCTCTTTCCTGCCATTTCATAAAGTTATCTGTTAACACTGTAAAAATTCACAGGGAAACAAAGGGTTATTCAATGCTGGACCCACTCTGTCTTTTTGGTTGTGTTGTTGATTTTATCAATTCCTTTCCATTAAATTCAAACAAAGATTCCATTAGAAGAGAATCAATGGGTTATCCGTAATATGTATCTTGGATGGCTAATTTACGAACGTAAGCCTATAAAGTCAAAAACATCTACCTGTGAAGGAACTGGGCTTGGTATATGACCTGTTTCAGTTTCAGTTATATTGCCGCGGAACGATTTTTTTTGTTTTCGGCGAAAATGAAAGGGTAAAAAATTAGCTACACTTAAAATAACAACCAATGCCTCGGAAACTGACACGGATGTATCTTTATAAAAACATATAAGTGTTAAAAAAGCAAAGAGTATCAAAATAAAAGTGTCGAGTGCACAAAAACCCAAAACAAACCGTGGGATTTTTGTAAGTTGATAAGCTCCTGCAAGAGGTGGCCTGTATCTCCAGTTGTCCCAAGTGAGGAAGTCGTACTATCGGCAGGATCCATTGTTTAAAACTAACGGTTGATAACGGTTTTATGTGAAACTATATCTTGCATCAGACAAAATAGCAAATGATGACAGAGTAATGCTAAATTCACAGTTTCTTAGGTTGCCCCGTACGCGAACTTATGGTTGTCCATCCAAATATGGCGGCTGCCATGCGATATCGCAACTTCGAGACTTTTTAAATCAGCGAATTCGGTGGATTATATGATTTTATTGTCTAAATAAATATCAATAAGCAAACTTCCTCGCACTATCTTATTGAATATATTTGTAGATAAATTAGATAAAAATATTTAGCAATATTTTGGAAATCTTTTGTGTTGAAAGGTAGAAAAGTTTGTGTGTGAAAACCCGGGAATTTAGAAAACGAAACTTATGAAAGAGACCTGATCCATATGTACAGCTTTATATTGCTTCTGGAGATGTCAAAGTATTCTGGAAAACGGAAAGTACGAACGATGGTATCATGAAAATTGCGATTCCTACTATTTTAGCACGTGTACTCCGTACACGTAGAGGCGTCAATATCCAAATTGTGAAAATCATTTGACCAATCCATCCGCCCACATTACAATTTAACTGATCATCGACTGTTCTAATGGATTCTAGATTGCCTTGGAATCATAACTTTTCTTAAAATTTGTACGAAAGATAATTCCCATACATTATATTTAGGTGCCACTTGTCTATAAATACAATACATAGTAATCCACTTCCTCTTCCTCTCTGTGTTTAGGCTTAACTGGTCTTCTAGACTTGCTGCGAAGTGTTTAGTGTTTATTAGGCTAGGGCTAAGGAGTCGTCTTCTGAATTATAGTTTAAGAAGAGGTTAGGTAGCATGGACGCCCCTCTCTACATCATCTCTGTATTCCACTCTCTTCCATCGCATCCTGTTTTTCTTGTCCGCCGAAAGGCTGTAATATTGGACGTAAAACCTGTGGAATAAATAAATAGATGTGCCATGTCAGTCAGACTTATGAAGTATCTGAGTGTTCCAAGTAGTAGCCATACATCACACTCAATAATGACAGGCTGGTCAAACTTATACAGTGTTTAGATGTTTCTAGTCTATATATACACCATTTGGGCATCACAGTACATTCTGAGCCACATAACAGTAGAATAATTCCGTCAGTTTGGATAAGGAGTTCAACCAGAAGAGCATTGCAAAAACTGGGTTTCTTGTCTTTAAAAAGTTGGCTCAAAATCAACCAAAAAGCAAATGTACTAACCCCTAGTAAACTATTACCTTATTATAAATATGGATCTTACTAACAAATGATAAACACTTGAGACCTGGGTCAGGACTGTAGGGAGGATGATAAAGTGGTTCTCATTTAATGATCTCCATTGTACCCCAGTCACTGCTAGATATCTGTATACATTGTACCTCTACATGTATATCTGTACTTTTTCATTTTTTTTTTTTTCAGTTTGCTAAACTGGCCGTCAGATTTTCTAAATATATATAGAGATTCTTTGATAAGCTTGTGTTGCTTGTCATAATTCTATGTGTCTGATTTATTTTGTAGTTGATATACAGTCCAGAAAGGAAAGATAAATCTCGAAACAAGACTGAAGAAATAGAGAAATCTGTTGATAAATGGCAAAGTTTTGGCGAAGGATTTTCAGAATTTCAGAAAGTTCATAAAAAAAATCCAATAAAACGCCAGAAAACACATTTCATTAGAGAGAAAAAAGCTGCTGTTACACTCACCACTACAGGTAGGTAAATTATTAGAGAAAACAGCATATGTTAAACTCACCACTACTGGTAGGTACATTATTAGAGAGAAAATAGCCTGATTCATTCATTTAAACACATACATAACAAAAAATGAGTCTAGGTTGGGAAAATTAAGGATGGGGTGGTATAGGGGTTCACTTTACCATGTCAGTGACTTTTATACACGTTTGTAATCCTGTGATATGTCTGTAACTTTATATATGTGTTTGTAATCCTGTGACGTCAGTGACTTTATAGATGTGTGTGTAATTCTGTGACTTGTCAATGACTTTATAGACGTGTTTGTAATCCTGTGACATGTCAGTGACTTTATAGATGTGTGTGTAATCCTGTGATATGTCAGTGACTTTATAGATGTGTGTGTAATCTTGTGATATGTCAGTGACTTTATAGACGTGTGTGTAATCCTGTGATATGTCAGTGACTTTATATATGTGTTTGTAATCCTGTGATATGTTAGTGACTTTATAGATGTGTGTGTAATCCTGTGATATGTCAGTGACTTTATAGATGTGTGTGTAATCCTGTGATATGTTAGTGACTTTATAGATGTGTTTGTAATCCTGTGATATGTCAATGACTTTATAGATGTGTGTGTAATCCTGTGATATGTTAGTGACTTTATAAATGTGTGTGTAATCCTGTGATATGTTAGTGACTTTGTAAATGTGTGTGCTATCCTGTATATGTCGGTAAATGCATTGACTCTTTCTATAAAAATTGAACATGGTCAGCTGATTAGGTAATCAATTTACTACCCTGGATTTTAACAGAATCGATGATTGATTTTTGCTATTCTACATCACTAATACCCAAAGGTATTCTGGGAATACAGAAGTCGTCATCACAGACGATGAGTCATCCTCCGAAGCATGGTGGTATCAGTCGGGTACGAAGGATAGAGATGTGAAAGACAGCTCAGAAAATCACAGAGGAAAACATTTTCAGGTTAGAAAAACAAAAGTAACATTTACTACACGACAGGACACCCTAAAAGTACAAAAGATATACTCCAGATACACTGTCATAATCAATATACATTTAGTATGATAAATGCAGAAGCATTAGTAGTTGGGACAGTTATCAAATTATAACTGTCGTCCAGGGCAAACTCATATCCCACCCATTCTTGATATTCCAGGGGTTACAATGACTTTCGCTCTCTAGAACATGTCATGACAAAATTGAAGACGCAAGCAAAAAAATTTGATTGGTTCCAGGAGAATATCACTGACCAATCACAGGTTAGTACGCTTGAAGATTACAAAGGAGCATCCTCCAACATCAAAGACATTACAATATACCACTATGTCACCTCGATATTCATCTGATGTTCATCAAAGACATTACAATATACCACTATGTCACCTCGATATTCATCTGATGTACATCAAAGACATTACAATATACCACTATGTCACCTCGATATTCATCTGATGTACATCAAAGACATTACAATATACCACTATGTCACCTCGATATTCATCTGATGTACATCAAAGACATTACAATATACCGCTATGTCACCTCGATATTCATCTGATGTTCATCAAAGACATTACAATATACCGCTATGTGACTTCGAGATTCATCTGATGTACATCAAAGACATTACAATATACCGCTATGTGACTTCGAGATTCATCTGATGTACATCAAAGACATTACAATATACCGCTATGTGACTTCGAGATTCATCTGATGTACATCAAAGACATTACAATATACCACTATGTCACCTCGATATTCATCTGATGTACATCAAAGACATTACAATATACCGCTATGTCACCTCGATATTCATCTGATGTACATCAAAGACATTACAATATACCACTATGTCACCTCGATATTCATCTGATGTTCATCAAAGACATTACAATATACCACTATGTCACCTCGATATTCATCTGATGTTCATCAAAGACATTACAATATACCGCTATGTCACCTCGATATTCATCTGATGTACATCAAAGACATTACAATATACCGCTATGTCACCGCGATATTCATCTGATGTACATCAAAGACATTACAATATACCGCTATGTCACCTCGATATTCATCTGATGTTCATCAAAGACATTACAATATACCGCTATGTCACCTCGATATTCATCTGATGTACATCAAAGACATTACAATATACCACTATGTCACCTCGATATTCATCTGATGTACATCAAAGACATTACAATATACCGCTATGTCACCTCGATATTCATCTGATGTTCATCAAAGACATTACAATATACCACTATGTCACCTCGATATTCATCTGATGTACATCAAAGACATTACAATATACCGCTATGTGACTTCGAGATTCATCTGATGTACATCAAAGACATTACAATATACCACTATGTCACCTCGATATTCATCTGATGTACATCAAAGACATTACAATATACCGCTATGTCACCTCGATATTCATCTGATGTACATCAAAGACATTACAATATACCACTATGTCACCTCGATATTCATCTGATGTTCATCAAAGACATTACAATATACCACTATGTCACCTCGATATTCATCTGATGTTCATCAAAGACATTACAATATACCGCTATGTCACCTCGATATTCATCTGATGTTCATCAAAGACATTACAATATACCACTATGTCACCTCGATATTCATCTGATGTACATCAAAGACATTACAATATACCGCTATGTCACCTCGATATTCATCTGATGTTCATCAAAGACATTACAATATACCACTATGTCACCTCGATATTCATCTGATGTACATCAAAGACATTACAATATACCGCTATGTCACCTCGATATTCATCTGATGTACATCAAAGACATTACAATATACCGCTATGTCACCTCGATATTCATCTGATGTTCATCAAAGACATTACAATATACCACTATGTCACCTCGATATTCATCTGATGTACATCAAAGACATTACAATATACCGCTATGTCACCTCGATATTCATCTGATGTACATCAAAGACATTACAATATACCACTATGTCACCTCGATATTCATCTGATGTTCATCAAAGACATTACAATATACCACTATGTCACCTCGATATTCATCTGATGTTCATCAAAGACATTACAATATACCACTATGTCACCTCGATATTCATCTGATGTTCATCAAAGACATTACAATATACCACTATGTCACCTCGATATTCATCTGATGTACATCAAAGACATTACAATATACCGCTATGTCACCTCGATATTCATCTGATGTTCATCAAAGACATTACAATATACCACTATGTCACCTCGATATTCATCTGATGTACATCAAAGACATTACAATATACCGCTATGTCACCTCGATATTCATCTGATGTACATCAAAGACATTACAATATACCGCTATGTCACCTCGATATTCATCTGATGTACATCAAAGACATTACAATATACCGCTATGTCACCTCAAGATTCATCTGATGTTCATCAAAGACATTACAATATACCGCTATGTCACCTCGATATTCATCTGATGTACATCAAAGACATTACAATATACCGCTATGTGACCTCAAGATTCATCTGATGTACATCAAAGATATTACAATATACTGCTATGTCACCTCGATATTCATCTGATGTTCATCAAAGACATTACAATATACCGCTATGTCACCTCGATATTCATCTGATGTTCATCAAAGACATTACAATATACCACTATGTCACCTCGATATTCATCTGATGTACATCAAAGACATTACAATATACCGCTATGTCACCTCGATATTCATCTGATGTTCATCAAAGACATTACAATATACCACTATGTCACCTCGATATTCATCTGATGTACATCAAAGACATTACAATATACCGCTATGTCACCTCGATATTCATCTGATGTACATCAAAGACATTACAATATACCGCTATGTCACCTCGATATTCATCTGATGTTCATCAAAGACATTACAATATACCGCTATGTCACCTCGATATTCATCTGATGTACATCAAAGACATTACAATATACCGCTATGTCACCTCGATATTCATCTGATGTACATCAAAGACATTACAATATACCACTATGTCACCTCGATATTCATCTGATGTTCATCAAAGACATTACAATATACCACTATGTCACCTCGATATTCATCTGATGTTCATCAAAGACATTACAATATACCACTATGTCACCTCGATATTCATCTGATGTTCATCAAAGACATTACAATATACCACTATGTCACCTCGATATTCATCTGATGTACATCAAAGACATTACAATATACCGCTATGTCACCTCGATATTCATCTGATGTTCATCAAAGACATTACAATATACCGCTATGTCACCTCGATATTCATCTGATGTACATCAAAGACATTACAATATACCGCTATGTCACCTCGATATTCATCTGATGTACATCAAAGACATTACAATATACCGCTATGTCACCTCGATATTCATCTGATGTACATCAAAGACATTACAATATACCGCTATGTCACCTCAAGATTCATCTGATGTTCATCAAAGACATTACAATATACCGCTATGTCACCTCGATATTCATCTGATGTACATCAAAGACATTACAATATACCGCTATGTGACCTCAAGATTCATCTGATGTACATCAAAGATATTACAATATACTGCTATGTCACCTCGATATTCATCTGATGTTCATCAAAGACATTACAATATACCGCTATGTCACCTCGATATTCATCTGATGTTCATCAAAGACATTACAATATACCACTATGTCACCTCGATATTCATCTGATGTTCATCAAAGACATTACAATATACCGCTATGTCACCTCGATATTCATCTGATGTTCATCAAAGACATTACAATATACCGCTATGTCACCTCGATATTCATCTGATGTTCATCAAAGACATTACAATATACCGCTATGTGACCTCAAGATTCATCTGATGTTCATCAAAGACATTACAATATACCGCTATGTCACCTCGATATTCATCTGATGTACATCAAAGACATTACGATATACCGCTATGTCACCTCGATATTCATCTGATGTTCATCAAAGACATTACAATATACCGCTATGTCACCTCGATATTCATCTGATGTTCATCAAAGACATTACAATATACTGCTATGTCACCTCGATATTCATCTGATGTTCATCAAAGACATTACAATATACTGCTATGTCACCTCGAGATTCATCTGATGTACATCAAAGACATTACAATATACCGCTATGTGACTTCGAGATTCATCTGATGTACATCAAAGACATTACAATATACCGCTATGTCACCTCGATATTCATCTGATGTTCATCAAAGACATTACAATATACTGCTATGTGACCTGAGATTCATC